>NC_057814.1:278242045-278340993 GCF_018294505.1 Triticum aestivum | reverse complement strand
GACGTGGCAGCGTGCGATTGGGCGAGGAGGCGGCGGTGGACGTGTCCGGCGCTGAGGAAGACGCGTCCGGCGGCGCGGAGGGGAAAATGATCTAGGGTTTCGCCCGAATTTCGGAGGAGAGGTGTATATATAGGTAGAGGGAGCTAGGAGAGTCCAAATTGAGCACGGTTTTCGCCCCCACGATCGTGATCGAACGACCGAGAGCATGGAAGAGACTTAGAGGGGTTTTGGGCTGTTTAGAGAGGGGTTTTGCTGCAACACACAAACAAACTTTGCGGTTACCCGGTTAACCGTTGGAGTACCAAATGACCTCCAAATGGAACGAAACGTGACCGGTGGTCTACCGGTGGTATACCAAGGCCACTTGACAAGCCTCGGTCCATTCCGAGAATGTTCAACACCCGCTCACGAAAAGAAACAAGAGGGGTGCGCCGGAGAAGGTGGGAGTGCCGGATTGCAAAACGGACAACGGGGAAAATGCTCGGATGCAAGAGACGAACACGTATGCAAATGCAATGCACATGATGACATGATATGAGATGTATGACATGAACAAAATGCAAAACGAAAAATAAAACCCGACCACGAAGGGAATATCATAACACATAGCCGAAAATGGCAAGAGTTGGAGTTACAAATATGGAAAGTGACATCCGGGGTGTTACAGTGAAGCCGAAAGCTAGTGTTCTTAAGGGAATATTTGGTCGGTGAACTAAAGATGTGTTTGCATTCGTCCCATCATGAACCCCAAGAAGCTATACACATTGTGAGTTCTTCATCACAGTTCGGACATGCATATCGATGCATGCACACCAAGGGAAAGGAACCCTTAACGGAACTATTCTCTCTGGAAGATGTTTCTTACACTCTTAATGTAATATAACATAACTAGCCGGATAATTGTCTGTTCAAACAACTATGACCCCTATGCCTGGTTTCCACGCATACCCCAGTTTATTTTGCCGCTCAGGTATTTGGAAACACTCCGCACCTTCGGGTCGAGAGATTGAAGCGAAAAGGTCGGCCATGACAATCGTTTTACAATCCAAAATAAGAACAAACAATTGGGCCGGTGTCAACCCAACTATCCGGGGCTGGCCCTTTGAGTTTTAGTGGGAGGTATTTGATGGCGTGAAGATCATCCCCGCGGGCCATGTGGATGTGGAGAATATAATCCTCGATCCATACCGCGGGATCGGTTGTTCCATCGTATGATTCGATGTTTACGGGTTTGAACCCTTCTGGGAATTCGTGATCCATTACTTCGTCAGTGAAGCAAAGAGGGTGCGCGGCGCCTCTATATCGGGCCACATCGCGACGTAGCTCTGATGGAGTCCATTTGCGGCATTCGGCCCGGGCGTGGTTAGGTTTATCACGTCCAAATAGGTAGCCGTCGTCGTGTGTCAAGGCACGTCCTCGCGATCCGTAGATCGATCTTGTATGTCCTGCTCTACTGTCCAGGTCTTGACGAAGGTCATATGTATAGCCCCGAGCTGTCTTATCCCTGCCTTTACGGCGAGGTGGGCAGTCTGGTTTTCGGCTCGGGTTGCAGTTTTATCCCGACCGCGCGGTGGCCGATCAGCCGTGTTGCGTGATGCTGGTGTGGGATCTGGCGCCTCATCGTCGAACTGAGGTAGTAATCTGTGCTTCGGGTAACTTTTGGCTGGGCGTTTAAGGCCGTATTCCTCGGCTGCCAGGACATCGGTCCATCTGTCATTGAGCAGGTCTTGGTCAGCTTGAAGCTGCTGCTGCTTCTTTTTCAGGCTCCTCGTAGTGGCTATTAGCTGAAGCTTAAAGCGCTCCTACTCCAGGGGCCCTCAAGCACGATGAAGTCTTCGTTGCCGAGGCTCACCTCCTCCTCGGAGGGCGGACGGTAACTACTGTCCTCCGAGTCTTCTTCTATGGCCTGTTCGTCAGGACTGGCATGCCCTGATTCCCGATTGTCTCATTCGGCAGTTTCTTCATCGGGTTCTTCTCTATCTTCGGCACCATCCGGAGTGTTTTCGTCTCCTGTGCTGGTGTTGCTATCCCTGCTGCGGCAGGATTTAGAGCGGCGCCGCTGACGCCGACACTTTGGTTGTGTTTTAGGAGGGTCCTCCTTTGCTGGGTTTTCCTTGTCATCGCCGCTATTATTTTTCGGCGTATCTACCATGTAGACATCATATGAGGAAGTGGCCGTCCATCGTCTGGTGAACGACGGGTTTTGGGCCTCCTCGTCTCTGGCATCGTCGTCCATACCGTCGATGTCTTCGGAGTCATAGTCAAGCGTGTCGGTTAAGTCTTCGACAGTGGCTATGAACTGGGTGGTGGGTGGGAGGCGAAATTCTTCCCCATCATCAGCCTCCAGCTCAAACCCGACATAATTCGGCTATGAGTCCCCCGCCAAGGACAAATTTCTTAACGAATTTAGCACATCGCCCAAGGGCGAATGCTGGAAGATGTCTGCGGCGCTAAACTCAAAGATCGATAAGCGATCCAGTTCGGCGTCCGCGGATGCACATGGTTCAGAATTTGTGACCAGAGACGAGTCCAGAGTTCCGGTGACAAAGACGTCATGTGACTTTCGGTCTATGTTCGGCTCCAACGCCGTGGAATCTGCGGCCTCCGTGGTGGGGTTGAGCCTCCCGTCCTTGGACGGTGCAATATGCTCCGGATCTACAGCCAGAGCAGTTACAGGAGCAATCTCCTGGATGCGGCCCGATGACAGATTTAGGTCATGTTCCTCGGGGTGACTAGGAGCGGTCGCCGCGGTCTCGAATCCGGCGAAGATCAAATCTCCACGGATGTCTGCGACGTAATTCAAACTCCCAAATCTGACCTGATGGCCAGGGGCGTAGCTGTCGATCTGCTCCAGGTGGCCAAGCGAGTTGGCCCGCAATGCAAAGCCGCCGAACACGAAGATCTGTCCGAGGAGGAAGGTTTCCCCTTGGACAACATTGTTGTTGACGATTGAAGGGGCCATCGAACCTCTCGTCGACGGCACAGTGGAACTCTTAATGAAAGCACCAATGTCGGTGTCAAAACCGGCGGATCTCGGGTAGGGGGTCCCGAACTGTGCGTCTAAGGTCGATGGTAACAGGAGACAGGGGACACGATGTTTACCCAGGTTCGGGGCCTCTCTATGGAGGTAATACCCTACTTCCTACTTGATTGATCTTGATGAATATGAGTATTACAAGAGTTGATCTACCACGAGATCGTAATGGCTAAACCCTAGAAGTCTAGCCTGTATGACTATGGTAATGAGTATCTGTCCTTTCCAGACTAAGTCCTCCGGTTTATATAGGCACCGGGAGGATCTAGGGTTACACAAGGTCGGTTACAAAGGAAAAGAATCTACATATTCGGTCGCCAAGCTTGCCTTCCACGCCAAGGAGAGTCCCATCCGGACACGGGTGCAGTCTTCGGTCTTCGTATCTTCACAGCCCATCAGTCCGGCCCATGGCTAACAGGCCGGACGCCCGAGGACCCCTTAGTCCAGGACTCCCTCAGCCATCTCCTCTCAAACCCTAGTTCATCTCTTGTATCCGATCTTTGTCTCAAAACCTCAGATTGGTACCTGTGGGTTGCTAGTAGTGTTGATTACTCCTTTTAGTTAATGCTAGTTGGTTTATTCGGTGTAAGATCATATGTTCAGATCCTTAATGATAATTAATACTCCTCTGATTATGAACATGAATATGCTTTGTGAGTAGTTACGTTTGTTCCTGAGGACATGGGAGAAGTCTTGTTATAAGTAATCATGTGAATTTGTGTCACGACCGGATTTTCAGGATATAAAGTCCCAGAAATACGGCCTGTGAGCTCACCAGCCCCAGGATTACTGTTAGCTGATGGGGCACCAACTTGATACAAGGAAATCCAAGCAAGTACAAAAATATGTAGTACAAGACCATTCAGGCCTAGGAGTACAACATTAGGTTTCTAATGATTGAGGGCGGAAGCGATTGGGTACATCTGCGTCTATGGGGCTCCATTTCCCACAAGAACAGCTGACCAGGATAACTCCTATCTTCGCGAGGCTGCAAACGTCAACGCGTAGGTTCCGAGTTTGTCACCGCGATGCTCATCTCCAAGCGAGGAATCTGGCCAAGACAATAGCCAGGGACAAGCCAGTGAGTACGTTCGAATGTACTCGCAAACATTAAGAACACGGGTATAATATATCAAACATGCACCGGGTTAATTAGATGATCACACGTCTATCACGAAATATACGAAAGACCAAGATGCACACATATGGTTTAAAATATACCAAAACAAAATACTGGGTGCCAAACGAGTGTCTGAATGACTCCTCGAGCGGAAAATGCAGAATAGTAATACTGGTGCCGAACGAGTGTCTGAATGACTCCTCGAGCGGAAAATGCAGAATAGTAATACTGGTGCCAAACGAGTGTCTGAATGACTCCTCGAGCGGAAAATGCAGAATAGTAATACTGGTGCCAAATGAGTGTCTGAATGACTCCTCGAGCGGAAAATGCAGAAATAATAATGCCGCAGTCGGGCGTCGGGGCGACACCACATAAAGGGCTTATAAGAGAATAATCACAGTGAATATCCAGGAGGTAGGACCATCCCAGGGATACTCAATCATATACATAAAATAAAAGGTTAGTCCAGAATAATAAAGATCATAATCCATAGGGGCCACAATCATAAATAATATTTAGTACAGTCGTTTCTCCATCCGAAAACCGATAATTTAGTCAAGTCGTATCTCCATCCGAATACCGTTACTGAGTTCTAGACAAATCGTTCTCCATCCGAATAGCGTTACCAGAATTCTAGTTAAATCGTTCTCCATCCGAATACCGTTACTGAGACTCAACTCAGACTGTGGTTTTTACTCAAGGACATGACTATCCAACAGGATATATCCTCTGCAGAGGGAGTACCATTTTCCACGAGTAACGGGATTACTCAGTCCCTTGGGACTAATTCCGTCTACGGTCTTTTGATTGAAAACACACCTGACCTGCACACACCAGCTTAACTCACCAGTGTCTGGAATCACCCACGACACCTGCCAAGCAAAACACTAAGTGGGGAGGCTACAACCTCGACGTAGCATGGGATCACAAAATTTATACCGCGCGCAAACTGGGGAGCTACCCCTTCGGCTACAACCGAAACACCCATGCCCCCGGACCGGATGACTGGCTTTAATCCATGGCCATGGGACCCTCATCACGGCCTCTCTGTACGGTGTGTGCTTTGGAAAGGGGTTGACAACCTACTGAACCATACCCTGTCCCCTGCAGGGACAAGTGGTGGTACCGACCAAGGAGGAAGCTATTGATCAAGACTCGGTCTACAACCGACTCAGGTGGTCCAAGTATCCACCAACAATATTACCACTAGTGAAATAAATCACCACTCCTCGAGCCTCACCATGCTATGCCGGGCATACTCGTCTCGACGAGGGATTAGGGACAAGCTCGTGTCTACCCAAGACCACGACTTTCCCGGCTTCCTACCGGTGTGCAAGAGAAGCTCACGAGGATGACCCAAATCACTAGTGTATCCATTGCTGACCACAAAACAACTCCAAAGTGCACTCCTGCACGAGACCATATCGATACATAAAGCTATCACATACTCCGAGTCCAAAGGTGTTGTGATCGTATCAAAACACCACAACAAAAATATTATGCCAGAGTTCAGAAATGCTTGCCTTCAAGAGTATGCAAAGGATGCACTTATTGGAAGCTTTCCTTTTCCTCCAAAAATTCTATTTTGCAAAATACACAAATAACAAATATTTCAAACACAGTACCAAAACCTGTCTCAAATATTTTGAAATAAATCTTAAAATAAACTAGATGAAATTTGAGAGAGGTAGGAAAAAGAATCAACTCATTTGGAGTTTTATTTTAAAAGTTATAGCCAGTCAAAGTTTGGTCAAATCTCTGTTTTTAAATAAAACCAGAAAAGAAAACGATTCAGAAGGAAATACGCTTTCGCAGTAGAGGAGACGCACTCGGGAGTTTGCGCCTTCACTTAAACAGAGGGAGCGGTCGCGCGGGTCACTGACAGTGGGTCCAGAGGGCCCACTGGTCAGGTTTGACCGTTTCTTCCCTCCTTCTCCTCTCTTCTGCCCGACGGGAGCGGGGCTCCGGCGATCGCCGTCGACGAACGGCAGCGCCTCACGGGCATCTAAGGGCGGGATTGGAACGGCTAGACCGAGGCGGTCCTTTGGGTTGTGGTTGGGTCGACGGAGGTGGCAGAAATCGCCGGCGGCGAGCTCCGCGGCGGAGGAAAGCTACGGTGGTGAAGTGACATTTGGTTTCCGGAGATCCTTGGCCGAAGCTGAGGTGCTAGGCAGCTCTGCACGACTACGGGGAAGTTCTTGGTGGCGCTGGTTGGGCGAAAGGGCGGCTGGTTGCGACGAATCGCACCGGGGCTTGGCGGCGGCCGAGCTGGCCGGAGTTGAGGGAGCTGGCCGGAGTCGATCTACTGCGTGGGAAGCTCTACGGGGAGTGTCTGATGTCGCCTAAATGCTCGGAGGGGCTCGGGGTTCCCTTTTTATAACGTGACAAGGCTGGCTCCGCGGCGGCAGAAGATAAGATCGCCGGCGACCACTTTCCTGTAGTTGCAGGGTATCGTGGCGGCAACGAACGCGTGCCGACGAGCGGGAGGATAAGAATGGCCTGTGCTCTGGGGCAGCTGGCGTGCGCTGGCGGTTTGGGCGGCGCTGTCCGCGGCGGAATCTGCTGCCGACGCCGGCGTGCTGCCAAGGCGGCGCTGCAGGGTGCCAGGGGGTGCTTGGAGTGTACTGGAGAGAGGGCGAGTGCGTGGCGGGGTTCGGCAGACGAGCAGGGGTCAGAGATGGGACGCGACGAGGGCGGCAGTGCGGTGTGTCGGCGTAGTGCGCGCGCGTGCAAAACGTGCGCTCTGGGGGCGCCCAGAGCTCGCACGATACCTGTTCGACGAAATGCCAGCGCGCTCTAGAGCTCAAGGGTGGAGCTGGCGCTGCACAGGATGGAGGTAGGGGTAACAAGGCACTCAGTGGACAAGGTGGATCGGTCAGGGGTTCAAGCCCATAATGCAAACCAGAGAGCTTGCCAAAAAGGACTGTGCACACCAGGTGTTCGACAGAATGCCAGATGCACTTAGGCAACACTTGGAGTGGCCAAAATCTCCAGATCAGTGTCTCTTTCGATGCAAAAGATGGTGGTAAGATCACTTGGGCAAAACCAGAAACTTGTTAGTGTAAGTTTTGCAAAACTCCAGTTTTGGACAGAAAGAAAAAGGGTTTTGAACATGCATTTCAAAATCTCCAATGAGCCCAATCTCCTGGACTTAAGAGTTTGGTAGGGAGGACTATAGGTAGGAAAAAGCTCAAAGGTATTAGAGCAAAATAAAAATGGTTTGCAGTACAAATCACCAAACTGGACCAGAATGGAAATGAAGATGATTCACTTAAATTTTTCAAAGAACATCACTGGGTTTTTGCTTGAAGATGAATTGTATACATCCATTGACATCTCCAAACACTTGGAAGAATTTTTAAAGAAATATTTAAAAGGGTTCTAGTGCAAAAGTGCCTACTAGACCAGATTGGAAAAGTTGGTGTAGAGCTCAAAATCTCCAATGGCCAGAAGGTATTTTTGCATAAAAGTGATGTGGAACCATCACATGACATCCCCAAATTTTGGTGAAATTTTTGAATGCATTTGCCAAATGTTTGTAGTGCAAATAGGCTCCAAATGCAAAAGAAATCATTTTATAAGAACAAAGTTTTGAGAAAGTAAATCTTGCGACATTTGAATCCACTGATAAATAATTGTTTTATTATAGAGAGAAATCAAGTCCAACAATACCTTTGAAGGTTTTTCCCACAAGAGGTATTAACCCAAAATCACAAAAGGTAAAACTTGACAATTGGAAAAGTTTTATTTCCTGGCAACATTTTAATAAATAAAAATAAGGCCAAAATTTTGGGTGTCACAATTTGGTATTCGTTCGATATTTTGATGAGATGTATGTTTTCTTTCCTCTATGGTTTTATGTGAACGTCGACTACATGACACTTCACCATGCTTTGGGCCTAGGGGAAGGCATTGCGAAGTAATAAGTAGATGATGGGTTGCTAGAGTGACAGAAGCTTAAACCCTAGTTTATGCGTTGCTTCGTAAGGGGCTGATCTGGATCCATATGTTTCATGCTATGGTTAGATTTATCTTAATTCTTCTTTCGTAGTTGCGGATGCTTGCATGAGGGGTTAATCATAAGTGTGAGGCTTTTCCAAGGAAGGGCAGCACCCAAGCACCGGTCCACCCACATATCAAATTATCAAAGTAACGAACGCGAATCATATGAGGATGATGAAAACTAACTTGACAATAATTCCCATGTGTCCTCGGGAGCGCTTTGCTTTATATAAGAGTTCGTCCAGGCTTGTCCTTTGCTAAAAAAAGGATTGGGCCACCTTGCTACACCTTGTTTAATTACTTTTGTTACTTGTTACTCGTTACGAATTATCTCATCATACAACTATCTGTTACCGATAATTTCAGTGCTTGCAGAGAATACCTTGCTGAAAACCGCTTGTCATTTCCTTCTGCTCCTCGTTGGGTTTGACACTCTTTCTTATCGAAAGGACTATGATAGATCCCCTATACTTGTGGGTCATGACCCGCTCTGCAGCCATTCCCAGGCTCTCCGCCGCCAGCTCCGGAAGAGCGCTCCCGTCTTCGCCGCGGGGGGACGTTGTCACCGGCCCGGACGCCACCGCTCTACGTCCGGCAACTCTTTGGCCCCGCCTTGCGCTTGATGTGTTCGACACATTGACCTACCGAAATTATTGTGATTTTGTTAGGTAAATGATGGATTCTGATGCTTCGTCAGACGAGGAGTATGGACCGAAGGAGCTTGACCAAATGGTTCAAGATGAGTTCTTTGATTCGTCGGATTCGGACGAAGAAGTGGACATGATCATGCTCATGAGCATGCGAGAGGAAATGGACCGGCAACTGGAGCATATTCTCAACTTCAAGGGCTCAATCAAAGGGAGAAGAGTGATCAACTGGGACGGAGCGTCCGGAGCAAAGCTACTGCAGAATGACTACTTTGCTCCCACACCTGCTTTCCCGGATGATCCATGGTTTCTTCGCCGTTTTTGCATGCGGAAACCATTGTTTTTGCACATTGTGGAGGGAGTGGAGGCACATGACGACTATTTCAAGCTGAGAAGGGATTGTTGTGGCCAACTCTCTTTCTCGGCCAAGTAGAAGTGGACGGCTGCTCTGAGGATGCTTGCACTTGGTACAACTACAGACGCCGTTGGTGAGATGGTCAGGATGGGGGAGATCACGTGCCTCAAGACTACTGTCAAATTTGCTCATGCCGTGGTTGAGGTGTTTGGACTGGAGTGTCTCAGATAACGAAATGCGCAGGACACAGAGAAGTTGTTGGATATTAGAGAGGCAAGGGGGTTTCCAGGAATGCTCAGATCAATTGATTGCATGCATTGGCAATAAAAAACTGCCCCAGAGGTCTGCGGGGAAGGTACCAAGGTCACACCAGAGAGGCCACCATCATACTAGAAGCGGTGGCATCACATGACTTGTGGATTTGGCATGCTTTCTTTGGAATGCCCGGTTCTCACAATGATATCAACATGCTTCAACGATCTCCGGTGTTCAGGCAGCTTTGCAATGGGGAATCACTGATGTGCAACTACACCGTCAACAACCGGGACTACAACATGGGGTACTATCTCGCCGATGGTATCTATCCTCAGTGGGCGGCATTTGTGAAGACCATATCTGAGCCGCGTGGCAATAAACAGAGCCACTTTGCAACAGGAAGCGGCTAGGAAGGACGTGGAGAGGGCATTTGGGGTGCTTCAAGCTCGTTGGGGAATTGTGTGGAGCACTGCAATGATGTGGGAATCGGAAACTTTGTGGTAGTTGATGACACATTGTGTTATTCCGCACAATATGATTGTCGAGGATGAGGGTGATGGTGTAGCCCAAACTTATGATTTCGAAGCACCCGGAGAACAAGTTGAAATCCCGGAAGATCAAGATGCGGCTAAGCTTATGAACTTTCTGCAGATGCATCAGAATCTTCGAAATCAGTAGGTGCACACGCAGCTACTCAATGATCTTGTGGAGCACATGTGGATCCACAATGGCAACACGGAAGGAAATGCTTGAGTTTGGCACTTCAAATAAATTTTATATAAACACCATGTATGCTTGATACCAACATTTGTTATTTACGTACGACATTGTCACTGGTATAGCGAGGTGCTATACACACGATTTTAACCCCTTTCCGCGATGACATTTTGAACCATCGCCAAGTCAGTGAATGCGATAGGGGGGTCCTTCCCACACGACCCAGAAACCGTCGGGGATAGGGACCCATGATGAAGAGGCCTTGCCAAATGTAATCGTATGCAATGTAGCACACACTAAATTATATCGCACGTGTGGGATCGGTGATTAAATGTTTCTAATGACACAGTGAAACCAAACGGCGTGTCGTAATGAACCGTTTGGGAAACAGTATGTAACGCACATGGGCCAACATATGAACTGTGTGCGATATGTGCCCCGATACGTCTCCAACGTATCTATAATTTATGAAGTATTCATGCTGTTATATTATCATTCATGAATGTTTTACAATCATTTTATAGCAACTTTATATCATTTTTTGGTACAAACCTATTGACCCAGTGCCCAGTGCCAGTTCCTGTTTTTTGTTTGTTTTTTACATCGCAGGAAATCAATATCAAACGGAGTCCAAACACCGTGAAACTTTTTGTGGATTTTTGATGGACCAGAAGAGATCCAATGGGCCAGGGCAGCAACTAGGGGGTGCCCCAAGGGGGGCACAACCCACCAGGGCGCGCCTGGGTCCCCCCAGGTGCGACCCAGTGGGTTTTGCCCACCTTGGTGGCCTCCTGCACCCCCTCTCCGCCCTATAGATTGCCAAATATTCCAAAACCCCTGGGGGTTACCCTAGATCAGAAGTTTTGCTGCCGCAAGGCTCTGTAGCCACGAGAAACCAATCTAGACCCTGTTCCGGCACTCTACCAGAGGGGGGAATCATCACTGGTGGCCATTTTCATCCTCCCGATGGCCACCATGATGAGGAGGGAGTAGTCCACCCTCGGGGCTGAGGGTTTGTACCAGTAACTATGTGTTTAATCTCTCTCTCTCTCTTGTGTTCTTGAGATGTCATGATCTTGATGTATCGCGGGCTTTGTTAATATAGTTGGATCATATGGTGTTTTCCCCTCTCTATCTTGTTGTGATGAATTGGGTTTTCCCTTTGAGATTTCGTTTTATCGGATTGAATACTTTTATGGATTTGAGAGCACTTGATATATGTCTTGCAGATGAATACCTGTGGTGATAATGGGGTATTATTTTGATTCACTTGATATATGTTTTGGCACTCAACTCGCGGATTCCCGTGGTGACATCGGGGTAATCTACGCATAGGGGTTGATGCACGTTCTTGTCTTTGTTTCTCCGGTAGAAATCTTGGGGCACTCTTTGAGGTTCTTTGTGTTGGATTGTGTATTACGAATTTGAGATTACTTGGTCTTATTTTAGTATGAACTCTTGGATAGATCGATCGGAAACAATAGCTTCAAGGTGGTTTCGTGCCCTACAAACGATTTCTTCTTATGTTCTCCGCTAGATAGGAACTTTGGAGTAATTCTTCATCGCACAGTAAGGGATGGTTATATGATCCAATTATATTAGCATTGTTGGGAGATTGCACTAGCGAAATTACGGACCCTAGGCCTCATTTTCAAGCATTGCAATACCGCTTGTGCTCCATTTTATCAATTGCTACCTTGCTGTTTTTTATTTTTCCTATTGCAAAAATCAATATCTACTATCGTTACTACACTTTTATCACCATCTCTTCGCCGAACTAGTGCACCTATACAATTTTCCATTGTATTTGGTGCGTTGGGGACACAAGAGACTCTTTGTTATTTTGTTTCAGGGTTGTTTGAGAGAGACCATCTTCATCCTACGTCTCCCACGGATTGATAAACCTTAGGTCATCCAGTTGAGGGAAAATTGCTACTGTCCTACAAAACTCTGCGCTTGGAGGCCCAACACGAGTCTACAATAATAAAGTTGCGTAGTAGACATCAAGCTCTTTTCTGGCACCATTGCTGGGGAGGTGAGTGCTCAAAGGTATATCTTTAGATCTTGCAATTGAACCTTTTAGTTTCTTGTTTTATCATTAGTTTGGTTTATAAAAGAAAACTACAAAAAATGGAATTAAGGTTGCATCATATTATTCATCTTTATAATGTATTTCGTGAAAATGATGGAAAGGAAAAATGTGCTCAATTGATAGAAGAAGAATTCAATAGAATGTTTGGTATAAATGATGAGCATGATTGCAGTGTTGTTAGTATGAATTCTTTGAATATCCATGATGCTAATGATATGCAAAGCCATAAGCTTGGGGATGCTATGTTTGATGAAGATGATATTTTTAGTCCCCCAAGATTTGATGTGCAAATTTGTTATAATGATTGCATGCCTCCTATTTACGATGATTATAATGATGAAAGTGGATTTGGAGAGGCCAAGACTTTATTTAGTGATGAATCCACCATTTTGGATGAGGCTTCAATTGACTATGATAACAAAGTTGCTATATATGATGATTATGGTTATGACATGTATGCTATGAAGAATAATGATAACCATGAAACTTGTCATCATGATTTTAGTTTTCACTCTCATCATAGTTATTTTGTTGAGTTTGCTCCCACTACTATTGATGAGAAGAAATTTTCTTATGTGGAGAGTAATAAGTTTTCTATGCTTTTGTGTCATGAAAAAAATGCTTTATGTGATGGTTATATTGTTGAATTTCTTCATGATGCTACTGAAAATTATTATTAGGGAGGAACTTATGCTTGTAGGAATTGCAATAATATCAAGTGTTTTCTCTATGTGTTGAAAGTTCTGAAGTTATGGTTGTTTTGCCTTCCTAAGCTAGTTGATTCTTGTTCCCATAAGTTGTCTGCTCAAAAAATCCCTATGCATAGGAAGTGGGTTAGACTTAAATGTTCTAGTCATATGCTTCATGATGCTCTCTTTGTGTTTCAATTCTTATCTTTTATGCGAGCATCATTGAAATCATCATGCCTAGCTAAACAGGCATTAAAGAAAAGCACTTGTTGGGAGACAACCCAACATTTACCCCTACAGTTTTTGTGTGTTCACATGATTAAGCTACTGTATTAATCATTTTTATAGCTTTTGTTTCAATAAAGTACCAAGTAAAGCCTTTGGGGTAGTGTGGATGATAGTTGACTTGATTCTGTGCAAAAACAGAAACTTTTGCGTCGAGTGCAGAAATTCCAATATTTTACTGGAACGTGGAAAATTTCTGAATTTTTTACAAGTGATAGATATACAAATTTCCTACGTTGTTCTAAATTTTCAGAATTTTTGGAGTAGCAGAAGTAGGATTGGAGTACAGATTTCTGTTTTTGACAGATTCTGTTTTCAATGCATAGTTTGCTTGCTTTCTAGTTTCTATGGCTTATATTGCTCAATATAAATTGTGGAAATGATATGGTACAGTAGGTATTGTGTGAGAACAATTATGAATCTTGTATTTAGCAGTACCAAAAGCGAGTGGTTTTGCTCTTTATCATACTAACCTATCTCACGAAGTTCCGTTAAGTTTTGTGTGATTGAAGTTTTCATGTTTTGGGTGAGATATCGAGATGAGGAGAATAAGGAGTGACAACACCCTAAGCTTGGGGATGCCCAAGGCACCCCAAGGTAATATTCAAGGAAGAGCCAAGCAACTAATCTTGGGGATGCCCCGGAAGGCATCCCCTCTTTCATCTTCAACATTATCGGTAACCTCACTTGGAGCTATGTTTTCATTCGTCACATGATATGAGTTTTACTTGGAGCATCATTTTATTTTGTTAGGATTTGCTTGCTGTTATTTAGAATATTATTTTGCATCATTCATTTCAATAAAGATGTCAAGGATAGCCTTTACCATGCTTATTTTGCAAGTATACATGTTGCTGTTTCAAAACAGAAAGTTTATCGTTGTTGCAAAAATTCCCTAGAAAAATCAGAATGTGATAAAATGCTGAAACTTTTTTCAAAATAAGCTCTGATAAATTTTCTACAGTGTGCTAAATTTTCATAATTTTTGGAGTTAAAGAAGTATTGAGACTCTTGCATTCTTTACAAACTGTATTGTTTTGGCAGATTGCTGTTATGTTTGCATTGTTTGCATATGTTTTCTTGTTTAATGATTCTATTTGAGGATATGAGTATTAAATATGCAGGGCATTTGGTATGCAATGTTGAATAATAATTTTAGTGATTTGCTACAGTAGAGGATGATAAGGTTTTGCATTGATCTATACTAACGTATCTCACGAGTTCTTGTTCTGTTTTGTGTGGATGAGGTTATTAAGATTTAGGGAAACCGTTGTCGGATTACGGGTTCTGGCAAACCCTTGAGGTTCGAACACTGGGGTGCGCACGAAGATCTCTCTTCCCCTAGCTCACACTCTCAACGATCTCAAGGACTAGCTTGCCGAACCCAAAGAACAAGGGACACAAGAGTTTATATTGGTTCGGGCCACCGATGTGGTGTAATACCCTACTCCAGTGTGGTGTGGTGGATTGCCTTGTAGGTTGAGGATGAACAAGTACAAGGGAAGAACAACCTCCTGAGGAGAGGTGTTCTTGAGCTTGAGGAGCTTGTGAGTTGGCCTTTGTGGAATGAGTCCAATCCAAGATCCCCTCCTTTCCTATGGTGGTGGCTAGTCCTATTTATAGAGGCCCTGGTCCTCTTCCCAAATATTAGGTGGGAAGGGATCCCACAACGGCCAGTTTGAAGGGGGACAACTAGTACAAGTTATCGTGACAAAAGGTGGTCTTCGCCTGCCAAAGGCTCTGGTGGTGACGTCGTCGTGGGCTCCGTGGTGATCTCCGTCTTGCCGTCCTGCAGGTCTTGGTCTCGTTGCACCGATATGGGAACCTTTTCCTGATGCCTCGGCACTCCACGCCTACGCTTTCCCCTTTAGCACCAAAGAGGAAACTGGTACTATGCGCCCGCTGGCGCCCGCCTGGCTTCGGTCATCATGGGTCACGTCACGCGAACCTCGTGAGGTGCCCCTTGCATAGATATCTGCGCTCCTCGGGAGCCAGCCTAGTGAGGCTACCCCTGAGGAGGCCTTGGCGTCGTTCGCCTCGCGAGGCTTGGCCCCTCGCGAGGGTCTTGAGTGGATGTTGATGAAGATGGGCCGTACCAGGCCGTTGGTGGAGCCACGCCCCAGGCCGCAGGCAGGCAAGTCTGGGGACCCCCGTTCACAGGACACCGACAGTAGCCCCCGGGCCCAAGGCGTGCTCAGACTTGGCTTCGAGGCGAAGCCAAAGGTCAAGTGCGGAGCGTCGCGGGCCCCAATAGCCTGCGGCCTTGATTGATGCATGGCGATTGACAGGACGTGGGCATCTCCGCTTCCCCACGCTGCCTCGGCAACTGCCCGACTGACAAAAGGCTGGCACATGCCGCGGTGCCGTCATTGCCTGCCTTCGTCTTGCTCCAGATCCCCTTTCTTGCTTCTCTTCCCCAAAGGCTCTAGATCCGCGTCAACTCCCCTTCGAGCCTGCAATCGATGGCGTCCAGCACGGCAAAGGCTGCCTCTCCACCTGCCTGGTACGAGCCGGCTCTGAGCGTGCCCAACATTTCGGAGAAGACCGCGCTCCGGGCCGCCTCTGCTGAGCCGGAGGACTCAGGGAGCACCTTCTATCCCTTCTCCATGAGCAGTGTTGTCGCAGGGCTGGTTCCCCCCTTCTCTGATTTCTTCTACGCCGTCCTTCGCCACTACAAGCTGCATGCCCTTCATCTTCATCCCAACTCTATCCTCCTCCTGTCCATCTTTGCGAGGCATTTGCGGGGGTGATGCCTTCCGTGGCGTTTCTTCACCACTTCTTCTACCTCCTATACAAGAGCGGCTATTGCTTGGGGTGCGCCAACTTCGTCGCGGCCAACGGGACCAATGCGATCTCGAAGGCCAGGAAGAAGGCCGAGAACTTCAGGAGCAAGTGGGTCCTCATGGACGCCAAGTGCTCTCACCCTCGGTTGGTGCTGCCGACTGAGATGCCCGCGCCTCATGACGGGTGGTTAAACGCGAAGCTCATTGATCCCCGGGCGGAGCTCGTGCTGGAGAGGATGAATGCCGACCTGAAGCCTGACGACCCGAAGGCGGCGAAGCTGATGGAGGCTATGATCGTCAAGGAATTCCTGGCACAGCGCGTAGCTCCACTCCAGGCACGCTCGCGTCCCTTATGGAAGCTCGGGGACGAGGAGGATGACCTCCGCCTGCGCCGAGACGCTATCGGATTTCGGGTTCCGACAAAACCCTTAAGGTTCGAACGCTGGGGTGTGCGCGAAGATCTCCCCCTCATCGATCACACCCTCACATGCTTCGCGATCTTTAATCTAGGCACGACGAACTCACAACACACGAGGACACAAGATTTATACTGGTTCAGGCCACAGTTGTGGTGTAATACCCTACTCCAGTGTGGTGGTGGTGGATTGCCTCTTGGGTTGAGGATGAATAGTACAAGGGGAAGAACAGCTTCCTGAGGAGAGGTGTTCTTGTGCTTGATGAACTTGTGGGTGTGAGGATGGCCAGTCGAACCTCCCCCCTAACGTGGTGGCTAGTCCTATTTATAGAGGCCCTGGTCCTCTTCCCAAATATTGAGCGGGAAGGGATTCCACAGCGGCCAATTTGAAAGGGGACAGCTAGTACAGCTTATCCTGACAAAAGTAGTCTTCTCATGCCAAAGGCTCTGGAGGTGATGCCGTCTTGGGCTCCATGATGACCTCCGTCTCGCCGTCCTGCGGGTCTTGGTCTCGTTGCACCGATATGGAAACCTTTGCTTGACGCCTCGGAACTCCTCGCCCGCGCTGGCCTCCTTAGCACCAAAGAGGAAACAAGGACACTGTGCGCGCTGGCGCCCGCCTGGTCTCGATCGTCATGGCTTGCGTCATTCAAACCTTGCGAGGTTTGCCATGCCTTCATCTCTTCGCCCCTCGCGAGCCAGCCTGGTGAGGCCGCTCCCGAGGAGGTCTTGCGTCGTCCGCCTCGCGAGGCTTGGCCCCTCGCGAGGGTCTTGAGTGCTAGCTAGTGAAGATGGGCCGTACGGGCCCGCTTGTGGAGCCACACCGTGGGCCGCAGGCAGGCAAGTCTAGGGAATCCCGTTCCTAGAACGCCGACAGTAGGCCCCGGGCCCAAGGCACATTCGGACTTGGCTTCGGGGCGAAGCCAAAGGGCAAGTGCGGAGCGCCGCGGGCTCCAATAGCCCGCGGCCTTAGTCGACGCGTGGCGGTTGATTGGACGTGGGCGTCTCCGCTTCCCCACACTGCCTTGGCAACTGCCCGACTGTCAAAAGGCTGGCACAGACAACGCTTGCCTTCATTGTTTCCCTTCGCCTTGCTCCAGATCCCCTTCCTTGCTCCTTGTTTCTGAAATCTCCAGATCTGCTCTCATCCTCTTCCGCATCGATGACCAATGGCGCCCGGAAGTTTAAGCTTGCCTCGTCGCCGACTTGGTACAAGCCATCTCTCGACGCGCCCAACGTCTCGGAGAAGAGCCTCGCCGCCACCCGCCTGCTGACAGCAGGGGAAAGCAATGAGAGGGGGAAGACTGAGCTCCGGGCTGGCTCCGCCGTGCCGGAGCCCGAGGGGAGCACCTTCTTCCCCTTCGTCACGAGCAGCATCACCGCGGGGCTGGATCCCCCTTTATTCGACTTCTTCTATGAGGTCTTCGGCCACTATGGGTTGCAGGCGCTGCATCTTCATCCCAACTCTATCCTTCTCTTGTCGATCTTCTCCTACTACTGCGAGGCGTACCTCGGCGTGATGCCGTCCGTGGCTCTTCTGCGCCACTTCTTCTTCCTCCGGGTCAAAGAGGGTCATACCTCCGGGTGTGCCAAGTTCATCGCGGCCGGCAAGGCCAATTCAATCTCGAAGGCTGGGAAGAAGGCCGACGGCTTCAGGAGCAAGTGGGTCATGATGGACGCCAAGTGCGTCCACCCACGCTTGGTGCTGCCAACGGAGATGCCCCCGTCTGACAAGGGGTGGTCTTGTGCTACCTCTTGAGCACTGCGTTGGTTTTCCCTTGAAGAGGAAAGGGTGATGCAGCAAAGTAGCGTAAGTATTTCCCTCAGTTTTTGAGAACCAAGGTATCAATCCAGTAGGAGGCTACGCGCGAGTCCCTCACACCTACACAAAACAAATGAGTCCTCACAACAACCGCGATAAGGGGTTGTCAATCCCTTCACGGTCACTTACGAGAGTGAGATCTGATAGATATGATAGGATAATATTTTTGGTATTTTTGTGATAAAGATGCAAAGTAAAATAAAAGCAAAGTAAAAAGCAAAGGAAATAACTAAGTGTTGGAAGATTAATATGATGAAGGTAGACCCGGGGGCCATATGTTTCACTAGTGGCTTCTCTCAAGAGCATAAGTATTTTACGGTGGGTGAACGAATTACTGTTGAGCAATTGACAGAATTGGGCATAGTTATGAGAATATCTAGGTATGATCATGTATATAGGCATCACGTCCGAGACAAGTAGACCTACTCCTGCCTGCATCTACTACTATTACTCCACTCATCGACCGCTATCCAGCATGCATCTAGAGTATTAAGTTCATGGAAACAGAGTAACACCATTAGCAAGATGACATGATGTAGAGGGATAAATTCATGCAATATGATAAAAAACCCATCTTGTTATCCTCGATGGCAACAATACAATACGTGCCTTGCTGCCCCTACTGTCACTGGGAAAGGACACCGCAAGATTGAACCCGAAGCTAAGCACTTCTCCCATTGCAAGAAAGATCAATCTAGTAGGCCAAACCAAACTGATAATTCGAAGAGACTTGCAAAGATAACCAATCATACATAAAAGAATTCAGAAGATTCAAATATTGTTCATAGATAAACTTGATCATAAACCCACAATTCATCGGTCTCAACAAACACACCGCAAAAGAAGATTACATCGAATAGATCTCCACGAGAGAGGGGGAGAACATTGTATTGAAATCCAAAAGGAGAGAATAAGCCATCTAGCTACTAACTATGGACCCGAAGGTCTGAGGTAAACTACTCACACTTCATCGGAGAGGCTATGGTGTTGATGTAGAAGCCCTCCATGATGGATGCCCCCTCCGGCAGAGCTCCGGAACAGGCCCCAAGATGGGATCTCGTGGGTACAGAAGGTTGCGGCAGTGGAATTAGGTTTTTGGCTCCGTATCTGATCGTTTGGGGGTACGTAGGTATATATAGGAGGAAGGAGTACGTCGGTGGAGCAACAGGGGGCCCACGAGGGTGGAGGGCGCGCCCTGGGGGGGGGGGGGTAGGCGCGCCCCCTACCTCGTGGCCTCCTCTTTTGTTTCTTGAGGTAGGGTCCAAGTCTCCTGGATCATATTCTTCCTAAAAATCACGTTCCCGAAGGTTTCATTCCATTTGGACTCCGTTTGATATTCCTTTTCTGCGAAATTCTGAAATAGGCAAAAAATAGCAATTCTGGGCTGGGCCTCCAGTTAATAGGTTAGTCCCAAAAAATATAAAAGTGAATAATAAAGCTCAATAATGTCCAAAACAGTAGATAATATAGCATGGAGCAATCAAAAATTGTAGATACGTTGGAGACGTATCAAGCATCCCCAAGCTTAATTCCTGCTCGTCCTCAAGTAGGTAAATGATAAAAACAGAATTTTTGATGCGGAGTGCTACTTGGCATAATTTCAACGTAATTCTTCTTAATTGTGGTATGAATATTCAGATCCGAAAGATTCAAGACAAAAGCTTAATATTGACATAAAAATAATAATACTTCAAGCATACTAACAAAGCAATCATGTCTTCTCAAAATAACATGGCCAAAGAAAGTTATTCCTACAAAATCATATAGTCTGGCTATGCTCTATCTTCACCACACAAAGTATTTAAACCATGCACAACCCCGATGACAAGCCAAGCAATTGTTTCATACTTTTGACGTTCTCAAACTTTTTCAATCTTCACGCATACATGAGCATGAGCCATGGATATAGCACTATATGTGGAATAGAATGGTGGTTGTGGAGAAGACAAAAAAGGGGGAAGATAGTCTCACATCAACTAGGCATATCAACGGGCTATGGAGATGCCCATCAATAGATATCAATGTGAGTGAGTAGGGATTGCCATGCAACATATGCACTAGAGCTATAAGTATATGAAAGCTCAACAAAAGAAACTAAGTGGGTGTGCATCCAACTCGCTTGCTCACGAAGACCTAGGGCATTTAGAGGAAGCCCATCATTGGAATATACAAGCCAAGTTCTATAATGAAAAAATCCCACTAGTATATGAAAGTGACAAAATGAGAGACTCTCTATCACGAAGATCATGGTGCTACTTTGAAGCACAAGTGTGGTAAAAGGATAGTAACATTGTCCCTTCTCTCTTTTTCTCTCATTTTTTTATTTGGGCCTTTTCTCCTTTTTTATGGCCTCTTTTTTTTCGTCCGGAGTCTCATCCCGACTTGTGGGGGAATCATAGTCTCCATCATCCTTTTCCTCACTTGGGACAATGCTCTAAAAATGAAGATCATCACACTTTTATTTTCTTACAACTCAACAATTACAACTAGATACTTAGAACAAAATATGACTCTATATGAATGCCTCCGGCGGTATACCGGGATATGCAATGAATCAAGAGTGACATGTATGAAAGAATTATGAACGGTGGCTTTGCCACAAATACGATGTCAACTACATGATCATGCAAAGCAATATGACAATGATGGAGCGTGTCATAATAAACGGAATGGTGGAAAGTTGCATGGCAATATATCTCGGAATGGCTATGGAAATGCCATGATAGGTAGGTATGGTGGTTGTTTTGAGGAAGGTATATGGTGGGTTTATGATACCGGCGAAAAGTGCGCGGTATTAGAGAGGCTAGTAATGGTGGTAGGAAGAAGGGTGCGTATAATCCATGGACTCAACATTAGTCATAAAGAACTCATATACTTATTGCAAAAATCTACAAGTTATCAAAGCAAAGTATTACGCGCATGCTCCTAGGGGGATAGATTGGTAGGAAAAGACCATCGCTCATCCCCGACCGCCACTCATAAGGAAGACAATCAGCAAATAAATCATGCTCCGACTTCATCACATAACGGTTCACCATACGTGCATGCTACGGGAATCACAAACTTTAACACAAGTATTTATCAAATTCACAACTACTCAACTAGCATGACCCTAATATCACCATCTTTATATCTCAAAACAATTATCAAGCATCAAACTTTTCTTAGCATTCAACACACTCATAAGAAAGTTTTTACTAATCTTGAATACCAAGCATATTAGGATTATTTAAGCAAATTACCATGCTATTTAAGACTCTCAAAATAATCTAAGTGAATCATTAGGAAAAGGGCTATAGATGGAATGGCCACTAATGGCGCACCAGACATGTGGTGCGCCATTGCTATATAGCAATGGCGCACCGTGTGCTGGTGCGCCATTAGTGTGAAAGACACTAATGGCGCACTAGACAAACGGTGCGCCATTAGTAACAATTTTTTATTTATTTTGCCAGACATACTAATGGCGCACCAGGACATAGTGCGCCATTACTAGTTGTAACTAGTAATGGCACACTAGCAGCACAGAGCGCCACTAAAATATTTTTTTTATTTTTTACTTTTTTGCAAAACTACTAATGGCGCGCCTGGGGCAGTGCGCCATTACTAGTTTAAGCTAGTAATGGCGCACGGCTCCCCCGTGCGCCATTAGTGTTTTTTTTGCAAAACTACTAATGGCGCACCACCAGCAGGTGCGCCATTAGTAACCAGGGTTACTAATGGCGCATTATGTGGTGGTGCGCCATTAGTAACCTGGGACGAGCTAGATATTTTGGACAGCCACACCTACCCACTCACTTTCCCCACTTCATTCTCTCCTCCCTCCTCCAAGCTTGTCTTGGCTGCCTCCTCCTCCTCACCACATCTGCACCATAAATTCATCCAAATTACGTGGTTAAAGCCCCTTTTTTTATAGGTAAGTAAGGGGGAAGCTATCTTTATGTTGTTCTCCCTCCAACAACGTGCACATGCACTTTTTATGTCCTAGCTAGATCTATGTATATTTGTGGTGTTGCATATGTTTGTGGTGTTGCATATATGTTTGTGTTTGCAGGTACCGGTATTTGAAATGCGATAGTTGCCAATATTTTGCCGGAATGTTGATTCATTTCCGTTTCGGCGAGAATTTTGGCACTATGCATTCTTTTTGGTCCTATTTTTAGGGAAAGTCATGCCAAATTTTTTCTTGGTTCTAAAATATCGTTTTGCTCTACCCCGCAGGTGACCATGGTCCGCACGATGACCGAAGGCATCGTGAATAGGTTTTTGAGCTCCGCAAAGGCTGAGATGCTTGAAAAGAACGAGACGGAGATAAGATGTCCGTGTCGAAGATGCAAGCTGAAGAGCCTTATTGCGGACCCGGATTCCGGGCAGGTGCGGGACCACCTGCTCTTGCATGGTTTCATGGATGGCTATCGGTGGAAAGGTGATGAAGATGACTATGAAGTCGTCCATGGGGGTCGGGCAAGAAATGAGGATGGGCAGCAAGACAACCACCGCGGCTCGGGCGGGCGAGAAGACGAAGAATCTCCAGGACATGATCACGACGGTGATGCTGTACACAGTCATCATGTAGAAGATGCCGGACATGATGATGAGGAAGATGCAGGAGCAGACAAAGGGCATGATCATGAAGATGAAGATGCCGGCGGAGCAGACGACGATGGACCATCGATGGGCTGGGTGCAGGACCCTCATATTCAAGAGCTGCTTCTCAAGCAGACGGATAACGCAAGAGCTGCCGCCCGAGAGAAAGCCAAGCTGGATCAACTGGAGATAGATGCGGTTACTCCATTGTATGAAGGATGCAGGCCCGAGGATACCCGCCTGAAAGTAACGCTCATGGCTCTGGAGATGAAGGTAAAGCACAAAATGACCGACGCATGCTTCGACAAGAACATGTCATTCTGGCACGAACGTCTTCCCAAGGGGAACAAGTGCCCGACCAGTTTCGAGGAGGCGAAGAAAATCGTGTGCCCTCTAGATTTACCGCACGTGAAATACCATGTGTGCATGAACAATTGCATCATTTATCGGGACGAGCACACGGAGTCTACCATATGTCCGGTGTGCGGTGTCACTCGACACAAGAAGAGGAAGAAAGCTCCTCGAAAAGTGGTGTGGTACTTTCCGATCACTCCTGGTCTGCAGCGGTATTTCGCGGACCCTAAGGTAGCAAAGCTCCTGCGTTGGCACGCGGATAGGGAGGAGAAGAAGCGAGAAGATGACGCAAATGATCCGGAGATAAATAAAAAAGACAAGATGCTGAGTCACCCTAAGGATGGGAGCCAGTGGCAAGCGTTGAACTTCGAACACCAAGAATTTGGGAACGATCCAAGGAACATCATGCTGGGCGCGAGCACCGATGGAGTCAGTCCGTTTGGCAGCCAGAGAAGCACACATAGCACCTGGCCTGTGTTTGTGTGGATGTACAACCTTCCCCCCTGGTTGTGCATGAAGAGGAAGTACATTCACATGAGTATGCTAATTGAAGGGCCGAAACAACCAGGGAACGACATCAATCTATATCTGGGGCTGCTGGAAGAGGAGCTAGACACGCTGTGGAAAACGCCAGCCAATACGTGGGACGCCGCAGAGAAAGAAAATTTCCCTATGAGAGCCGCACTGCTCACGACGGTGCACGACTATCTCGGTTTCGGATATCTCGCGGGGCAGGTGGTCCACGGATTTTCTGGATGTGTCAGGTGCATGGATGACACAACGTATCGCCAGCTAGATAGAGATCCCGGGTCTTCGAAAACCATGTTCATGGGACATCAAAGGTGGCTTCGCGACGATGACCCGTGGAGGAAACGCAAGGATCTGTTCGATGTGAAACCGAACCCCGAAGACGCCCGCGTACGACGAGTGGCGAGGAAATAGACGAGCTGTTGAAAAATTGGAAAGATTGGCCACTGCCGGGAAAGAAGCAAAAGGCGCCAGAGCCGGGAAAGAAGCGAAAGGCGCCAGAGCCACTGCTGAAGGTATGGAAAACGAGGTCTGTTTTCTGGGACTTGCCGTACTGGAAGATCCACCGTGTGCCTCACAGCCTTGATGTCATGCATATCACGAAGAACGTGTGCGAGAGTCTGCTTGGTACCCTGCTCAACATGCCAGAGAGGACCAAAGATGGGCCAAAAGCAAGGGCAGACTTGAAATCAATGGGCATCAGGGAGGAGCTTCACGCTAATGATGATGATGATGATGAGGCGAAGCAGGACACGGAAAGTCGTCGCAAAGGCAAAAAGGCCAAGAAGACCGGAAATGACTTCCCTCCCGCGTGCTTCACTCTAAGTTAGGAGGAGATCGATCAGTTTTTCACCTGCCTCGTAGGAGTAAAACTTCCTTACGGTTACGCGGGGAAGATAAGCAGATACCTAGACTCAGTGAAGCAGAAGTTCAGCGGGATGAAGTCTCACGACTGTCACATGCTGATGACGCAGATACTTCCAGTTGCAATCCGTGGGATCATGGACGCGCACGTCCGTGAAACGCTATTTGGCCTATGCAACTTTTTCGACGTCATCTCTCGGAAGTCGGTTGGCGTGAGGCAACTCAGAAGGCTACAGGAAGAGATCGTGGTGATACTATGCGAGCTTGAGATGTACTTCCCTCCCGCATTCTTCGACGTTATGGTGCATCTGCTGGTCCATATCGTGGAGGATATCATCCAACTCGGGCCGACGTTCCTGCACAGCATGATGCCGTTCGAAAGGATGAATGGTGTCATCAAAGGATACGTTCGCAACATGTCACGTCCAGAGGGAAGCATAGCCAGGGGCTTTCTGACCGAAGAGTGCATCTCCTACTGCACGAATTATCTAGGCATCGAGAACCCCGTTGGTCTGCCCGTCAACAGGCACCTCGGCAGGCTCGCTGGATGGGGTCACCGTGAGGGTCGCCGCGAAATGCATGTCGACTTCGATGGTCGACTCGCCGACTTTGAAAGAGCAAACCTAGTCGCGCTACAACACATAGACGTGGTCGATCCTTGGGTGGTAGAGCACAAAACGTTTATTGAGAAGACGTACAATGACCGAGGCCAACAGAGGACAGACGGAGATATAATCAAAGAGCACAACTCATGTTTCACGCGTTGGTTCAAGCAGAAGCTTCTGTCGTACCCTTTACATGAGGATTCTTCCGCGGAAGAACAACTCATATTCGCCTTGTCACAGGGCGCCGAGCACAACCTGATGACGTATGAGGCGTACGATATCAACGGCTACACATTCTACACCGAGGACAAGGACATGAAGAGCGATGGTTATCAGAACTCCGGGGTAACGATGGAATCCTACACCGGTAACGACAAGGATAGATACTACGGAAGGATCGAGGAGATCTGGGAGCTGAGCTACGCTGGAGAGAAGGTCCCGATGTTCCGTGTCAGATGGGCCAAGAGCGTCATAAAAGAAGACCGGTATTTCACCACCATGGTTATACCCGAAGCCAAATCCAAGACCGCAGGCGCGAACGTCACCGCGAAAAATGAGCCATGGGTACTGGCTTCCCAAGTGGACCAATGCTTCTTCATTACCGACCCATCAAAGCCCAGTCGTGTTGTCGTGAGGAGAGGCAAAAGGAAGATCATCGGAATGGATGGAGTCGCCAATGAGCAAGACTTCGACAAGTACGGCGACCCGAAGATGGAACATGACGACGACGATGAAGTATCAGCATACACCACAAGAAGAAGCAGGACCACCCTACCTAAAGGACGTCCGTTCAAGAGAAGAACTCCATTTACGAAAAATAAGGGCAAGAAGATTGTGAACAGATAGCTAGCTAAGATCGATTGTATTTAAATTGTAGCCTTCATTTCTCGATTGTATTTCATGAGCACTTTTTGAACTCATGAATGTTTTTAAATTTCATGGACACTCGATCTCGCACCATCTCCCCCGCTCCACCGGCCGCCGCAGCCGACCCCCCGCACCCTCCCCCGCTCCACAGGCCGCCGCCGCCGACCCCCGGCCCGCACCCTCCCCCACTCCACCGCCGCCGACGACCCACCGCACCCTCCCCCGCTCCACCGGCCGTCGCCGACGACCCCCCGCCCCCCCTCCCCCGCACCCTCCCCGGCCCGCTCCTAGTGTTTTTATATTGTTTTTATAAAAAAATATTACTGTTATGATTTAAACAAGTTTGAACATATTTAAACACAAATAAATATCAAACAGCATTTTAAATGCATAAAAAAAATTGGGGAGCCTGGGAATCGAACCCAGGACCTCCTAGTGTGTGTGCTGCGTGCTGACCAGTCGGGCTAGTGGGCGTGTTCTGATGGAGATAGGGTTAGGTGGGATATAACCTGACCAGTCGGGCTAGTAAGTAAAACAAAATTCTAATGGCGCACCAGGGGGAGGTGCGCCATTAGAATTTTTATACTTGTTCCCCTCGCACTGTCGCCTGCCTCCCTCCCTCGCTCGCCAGATCCCCCACTCCTCGACCCCAATCGTACGTCGCCGCCCCCTTGCTCCGCCCCCTCTGTCCGCCGCGCCTGCACGTCGTCCGCCGCTGTGGTCTTGCGCTGCCTCGACGCCGCCGTCCCGACCGCCGCCGGACTCCACCCCCGCCCCAGCAGGTACGTCCCCTCCCTCCCTTCCCCCATCCCCCTAGCTTCTCCTCCTCCTCCTCTCACCACCCGTGCCTTCTTCTGCTCGAAAGGTCAAGAAGGCGGCCAAGGACGCCGACGACATCACGGGCCCCTTCCTCCGGATCGCCGCCCGCAGCCTCCTCGACGCCGGAGTCCACCGGAGCACCACGACCGCGTGTGCGACCTCGTCTCTGCTCCGCCGCCGTCTACGACCTCGTCTGCGACCGCGTCCATCAAGGTGAGTTCTTCCATGGATCACTTCCAGGCCGTCGGTGCCATCCTGTGCCGTCTTTTTAAATTGTGTTGTTTGGAATTGTGAATCTGAATATTATTGTGGTGTTCTTGTGTAGATCAGATGCTAGATTTTAGTCTAGATTTTTGCTACTGTCAGATACAAGATAATTAGAAGAGGGAACAGTTCATGCCTCACATTGTAAAACAGTAGCAGAATATATGAAATCCATCTAAATAAATAACCACTGTGACCAGATTTTTGCAATTATAAAAGGGAAAGAAACAACCATTGAACCAACAGATAATTGATTTGGCCTAAGGCAACATGGTATAAAAAAGTTTGATTCACATACCTCACATTGTAAAAAAGTGCTTGTGTTGTTGCCAGCCCTAATGAAAAAGCAACTGAATTTCCAACAACATACTAGGTAGAACAATCCATTTATATCATGAATATATGAAGGGAAGGACATGATTGCTACATGATTGCCATTATACTCCTTGCCGCTAGTTGCATTATTTCTCAGTGCTACAAATGTGTTTAACTTTAGCTTCTAGCTAGCTTAAGTCAGTAGCCAGTACTGTAGTGAGTAGCTTAACTTGTTTACTGCCAGTTAGTAGTACTGCTAGTGAGTAGATGAACTCCATTTAACTAGTTTAATTGAGTTTCAGTACTCCAAACATAGATGATCTGAATAATTAACCCTATCCTATTTTATATGATCAGATGCACAACTTGATGCTACCTGGCTTAATTGAGTTTCAGTACGCCAAACACTCTGCTACCTAACTGAAACCACTATGTGTGTTTTCTAATAATATTATTTGTATGTTCTAGTACTTGTATGCCTATAGCACTGGTTAATCTATTTCGAAATTATTTGATTACTTCAAGTAGTCTAATCTTGATTTGAGGGAAGATACTGGGATGGAAGTCTGTCAATGATGCTTCTTTTCTTGAGCATTATAGCAAAGTAAGACTACTGTGACTATAAGCATCTAGACAACATGTTGTAGGTTGTTTGTACTGCCTGTGTAGTTTCCATCAATTATGTTGAAGCACTCATTTGTCTGAGTTATTCTGTTCGTGTGATGCAATGTAAGGATACTGTGTTGTATTTTCAAATGACCTTGATTTCTTTATTTGCGGTGACTTCAGAAATTGAAAATTGACCTTTCTGTGGTCAATCTCATTGCAAGGAAACCAATAACAAAGGATGCAATCTTGTTTTGCAAATGTTGTATAAAGCCCTGATATGTCATAGCAATGTTGCTGCTACTGTAGATCTTCTGAACTTTGTAAAATGTGATGCAATCTTTCTGTGGTCAATAACAAAGGATGCAATCTTTCTGTGGTCAATCTCACTGAATTTTGTCAACTTCTGAAATGAGCCCTTTCTCCTGAAATGTTGATTAATTTCCGTTTCGGTTGAGAATGGGGCACTCCTAGGTCAAGAAAATTAGCAAAGGCCATGCCCAATTTTTTTGACCTAGAAGGTGCCCGATTCTCAACCGAAACAAAAATTAATCAGCATGTGTCTTGACATCAATCAATTTTCTGGACACATCCCTCGACAACTAGGTTATCTTGAGAACTTAGAGGAGTTGTTTGTTTGCTACAACACACTAACAGGTTCCATCCCAAATAGCATAGGCAATTTGACCAAACTCACAGCCTTGTATCTTTGCAGCAACCAACTTTCTGGACACATCCCTCAAGAACTAGGTTACCTTGTGAACGTGGACTTGGACCTCAGCAACAACACACTAACAGGTTCCATCCCAAAACACCTAGGCAATATCACAAACATCTCTCAATTGTTCCTTGACAATAACCATCTTTTTGGCGACATTCCTCGAGAATTAGGTTATTTGGTCAACTTAGAGATCTTGTTCCTTGACAATAACCAACTTTTTGACCAAACTTTTTTCCTATTTAGAGCGAAACATTGGCCCACAACGATGAGGCCGGCGGTTCGGGCGGCAAGCAATTCTGGGAGCTGTCCCAGGAGATGGAGGAAGAACCTCACCGCTATGAGGACGCCGCGGAAGACACCGATCCTGACTACACAACCCCTAGTGGCGTCGGGGATGACACCACTGATGGTGCCGCCGAGGATGCCACCACTGATGATGGCGGCGCACGCACAGATGGCAGCCAACCGAAGAGGCAACGGAAGGACCGGCGCCCGAACGTGCTCGGCACCGTCAAGGAGGAATTTACTGAAGTGAACTCTGACGGGCATCCAACGGCGCCCAAACATGTAGTCAAGGGGTACTCGGTTCAGCTCGGGTGCATTCTCCGGAGCACCGTCTCGATCAACACCGAGAACCTAAGGCATAAGGACCGAGGGAATTTGCGCTGCCTCCTCTTCACGAAGCTGCACGAACGATACAAGTTCCCCAATGAGTTTGCAAACACACGCCTCTCAGGGAATAAAGTGAACAGTGCCGCCCTCACGAGGATGAGCACGGCCCTGTCTACATGGAGAAGCACGGTGAAGGCAATGATTGAAAAAGGTGATAGTTATGAGAAGATCAAGGCGAAATATCCTTTGATGAGCGAAGATGACTACAAGGAGTTCAAGATCAAGTGCGAGAGCAGCGCAACCTCCGAATCAAGTCAGTGGGGGAAAGAAATGCGGCAGTTGAACTTAGGGGTCCACCAACTCGGTCCCGGCGGTTATAGAGTGGCGGAGCCTATATGGGACAAGGAGGACGCGGAGCGTGCCGAGCAAGGCCTACCGCCCCGCTTCGAGAAATTCCCTGACAAGCAGACCAGGAACTTTGTCAGGGCCCGGTACAAGGAGGACCCGGTAACAAAGGAGCTTACCACGGATCCGAAGACCAAGGCGCTTGAGAAAGTTCTGGTAAGGAATACACCCCCGCGTAATTAGCTACATATATGGTTGCATTCTAGTTAATGAAGCCAAATTTCTAAATGGTTCACATTCCTTCCGCAGGAGGCTGAAAGCAGTAGCGCGGGGTCATCTCAGAGCTCCCCTTTTGACACCCCTTTAAATAGGGCGTTGAACGTAATGAAAAACAAGGATAAGCTCAGTAAGCCGTCGTCAGCTGGTCGTGTGGCCGGCAAAGGCTTGTCCACAAAATGGTCGTCATACTATACCGCTGGTGGGCGAAAGGAGAAAAAGACCAGCTCGGAAAGCCAGTCGCGCGAGGTTCAAGAACTCAAGGCACAAGTGGCGCGGATTCCGGAGATTGTCCAAGAGCAAGTGCAACAACAACTGGGAACGACGCTCACCGCCATTGTGCCTACCTTGATTCAGGGGCTGACGACGTGGATTGCGGGCGGCCAACAGGGGCCTCCCCCGGTTCCCCAGCTTCACGGCCAGCAACTCGCACAACGCGCAGGCGGCGCCATTGGTGTCTCCGGCGGAGGCGGTATTCGTGTCTCCGGCGCCGGCACGGGCATTGGAGCTTAATGCACCTGGGTGTACGCCGGCCGGCACCTCGCCAGCAAGCGGCCCCTCCGTCAGTTGCACGCGCACGCCCGCCGTTGGCGGTGCCTCGACATTAGCCGAGCTCGACGGCATCACGGTAACTAAGCCTCTCGGCCGATGACTTCATCTCCTTGCCTTTGACTGGGCATCCCTGACGCCCTACATGTTTTCGCAGGGCGCCACCGATGTTCCTTGCACTCTCCTGCACTTCGTGGGCGGCGAGTTGGTCGATGTCGCCAAGGGCAGAATCGTTCAACCGGGCAACCGCGTGTTCCACGGTAATCCGATGCCACCCACCTTCTATAGGGTTGAACTGGTTCGGGTACTGCCAGGCTGCGACGAGTTGTTACCTCCGATTCGACCCGCTGGGGCCGACGAAGATGATGTGATGACCCTCAGCGCCTGTGTAAGCTGGCCCCTGCTTTGGCCGAAGAGCCAGATTCGTTTGGGGGCGGGGGACACCACCCCACAGACAAGACCGCCAGTCGTGCCAGCGCCAAGCCATGGCAAGAACGCCGCAACGCTACCGGACCTGCCGGACATCCCTATGGCACAGGATCCGAACATGCATATGGCACAGGATCCGGACGACGACGACAACGACGACGGTACATTTACCAACGTCGATAAGTACTTTGCCGAGCATGGGTACGGTGACGAGTTCTGCGGGCCTCCTTCTCAAGAACCCAACCCTCAAAAAGACGACCGCGATCTAGCTGGTACGGCGGAGAAACCCAATTGCAACAGGCGTCGTCTGGCGTTCAGTTCTCAGGAGACGCCTCCAGCTGCCGCCTTCACCGAGCCTCAGATAGCTGAGGTGCCAAATATTATCAGCCCCAACACGCTCAAGAAGGCGGTCTGTGAGCAGAACTCGATCCCATTACAGCAGATCAAGAAGAAGGGACGGAAACGAAAGACTAACAAGGGCGCCAGTGCGAGCCAACCGGCACCGAGTACGATCCGTGCTCAGGACGGACCACCTTCACCTAAGGATATCTCGAGGAGGGTGCATGTGGCGGGTAGGCCGATGCTACCGACAAATATGCTCAATGCTGCAACCGGTGCTATGCGGAGTCTGCATGACAGTGTTCTTTCTTTGGAGAAGCGGCGTCTCAGAGAGAATGATGTGGCATACCCGGTTTTCGTGGCCAAGGTGCCAGAGGGCAAGGGCTTTGTGGATAGCGCCGTCGGGGGTACGATCGTCCTGCGATTTGATGACATCTTTGCTATGCTTAACCTTCATCCGCTGCACTACACCTTCGTTCGGCTGTTTTCGCTGAGTATGGAGATGCGGATCATTAGAGACAAGACCCCGGACATTGTGATAGTCGACCCCTTCTACATGCGTGCCAAGATCTTGGGCAGCGCTGGGGACCGGCAAGTCGCGAGTTCACACCTCGAAGGCGTCATTCTGGCAAACCCAGATAAGGATAACTTCCTCGTGCCTTACTTTCCCGAGTAAGTCATCTCCTAACCGCCCCGTAACATATGATTTCTTAGATTTCGATCGTTCTTTTTTTTCTAACATTCCGTGTTCTGTGCAGTGACACACATTGCACACTCATCCTCTTAAGCCCGAAATATTCCATGGCCACGTATCTCGACCCGGACCGTGACTCCAAGATAGACTACACAAATATCAAGAAAGTTCTTGATGATGCTCTCCCCGGCTACGCCGCATCTGGAGGCACCTTTAAGAGGCCAGTTCGTAGGTACGGCAGGCACGTGTTCACCCACAATACGACGTTCCCCTGCGTCAAGCAGCCGCCTGGCGGTCAGAAGGATGCCTACTACGCCCTCCATCACATGCGGGCGATCGTGCGGGACCATAATCACCTTCTCCTACCAAATAATCTCAAAGATTGGGCCGCAAGCTTGGGGGCAATCCAGGACGCGGACATCCGACAAGAATTCTTTCGCATCCAGTCGGAGTTTGCAGAAATCATCCATCAAGATGTCCTTCGTACCTCGGGGCAGTTCTACCTCAAATTTCAACCGTCCAACAGCGAGATAGACACAACGCTACAAATGCAGGCTGACAACGCCCGCGACTTCATGACCATCACGACAGACGGCGGCTTCATCCACGCTCCGGTCCCATGAGTCGAGTCGAAAGTTGTGATGCTATGTGTAGTTCTGAAACATTCATTAGCTCATGTTGTAATTAAACTGTAGTGAACTTGTATGTCTCTTTGGTTTGGACAGTCGTTCAACTTAGATGTAATCGATGCTATTTGTTAGTAGGACCATGAATCGTGCTATGGATGTCTTGCTTTTCTCTTCCGATCCTTTTGTTGCATACTTATATATTGCTTATGTATTGTCTGTTGTTTGGCTAGTGCATAGAGATGCCGTCGTATGTCGTGTACAAGGGTAAGGTTCCCGGAGTCTACGACGACTGGGAGGAGTGTCGGAGACAGGTTCACCGTTTCAGCGGTAACAGTTACAAAGGGTACACCACTAGGGCGGAGGCGGAATCTAGATACGCGCGCTATCTAGCGGGAGAGAGGAGGGAGCGTTGGAGGAACCGGATGAAGACCAGTTTCATCGCGATGATGCTCATCGTGATGACCGCATCTCTCTTCTATGTGATGGTAGTTTAGATGATCGATATCGACTTGTAATGTGAAGACAAACTCGCTACTCGCGGTCTCGAGACTTGTAATGTTCTATCTTCGTTCGGTCTTTTGAATTCGGAGACTAATATGATGAATTGTATTCGGAGACTAATCTTCTATTGTATTCGATGAATCTGCTGTTGCTGTGTCCTGCTGCTTATTTTCTGTCCAATAATATATTTTGTAATCTGTGCAAAAATCAGAAAAGAAAAAAATAATAATCCCTAATATACATACTAATGGCGCATCACGCCAATGTGCGCCATTAGTATGCCAAAGGATACTAATGGCGCATCCCAGAGCAGTGTGCCATTAGTATGCCAGAGGGTACTAATGGCGCATCACCCAGCAGTGCGCCATTAGTATGCCGAAGGATACTAATGGCGCATCACACTGCAGTGCGCCATTAGTATGGCAAAGCACATGGGTATATATGGCCCCCTGGGAGGCATACTAATGGCGCACCGTGGCCTATACTAATGGCGCACTGCTCGGTGCACCATTAGAATACCAGATACTAATGGCGCACCAGCGGTGCGCCATTAGTAAAAATTACTAGTGGCGTGATGCTAGTGGCGCACCAGTAGTGCGCCATTAGTAGGCAAAACTGGTGCGCCACTAGTAAGCCTTTTTCTAGTAGTGTATGAGAGATCAATAGTTTCTATAAAACAAATCCACCACCGTGCTCTAAAAGATATAAGTGAAGTATTAGAGCAAAACTATATAACTCAAAAGATATAAGCGAAGCACATAGAGTATTCTAACAAATTCCAAATCATGTATGGCTCTCTCAAAAGGTGTGTACAGCAAGGATGATTGTGGTAAACTAAAAATCAAAGACTCAAATCATACAAGACGCTCCAAGCAAAACACATATCATGTGGTGAATAAAAATATAGCTCCAAGTAAAGTTACCGATGGAAGTAGACGGAAGAGGGGATGCCTTCCGGGGCATCCCCAAGCTTTGGATTTATGGTGTCCTTAGATTATCTTGGGGGTGCCATGGGCATCCCCAAGCTTAGGCTCTTGCCACTCCTTGTTCCATAATCCATCAAAATCTTTCACCCAAAACTTGAAAACTTCACAACACAAAACTGAACAGAAATCTCGTGAGCTCCGTTAGCGGAAGAAAACAAAAGACCACTTCAAGGTACTGTAATGAACTCATTCTTTATTTATATTTGTGTTAAACCTACTGTATTCCAACTTCTCTATGGTTTATAAACTATTTTACTAGCCATAGATTCATCAAAATAAGCAAACAACACACGAAAAATAGAATCTGTCGAAAACAGAACAGTCTGTAGTAATCTGTAACTAACGCAAACTTCTGGAACTCCAAAAAATCAACCCAAATAGGAAGACCTAGACAATTTGTTTATTGATCAGCAGCAACTGGAATCACTATTTTATCACGTTCTGGTGATTTTTAACAATTATTTTCGTGAACAGAAAGTTTCTTGAAATTACAGCAAGATCAAATAACTATCATCCAAGAAGATCCTATAGGTTTAACTTGGCACAAACACTAATTAAAACATAAAAACACATCTAACAAGAGGCTAGAACAAATATTTATTCCTAAACAGAAGCAAAAATCAAAAAAACTAAAAATAAAATTGGATTGCCTCCCAACAAGCACTATCGTTTAACGCCCCTAGCTAGGCATAAAAGCAAGGATAGATCTAGGTATTGCCATCTTTGGTAGGCAATCCATAAGTGGCTCTCATGATAGATTCATATGGTAATTTTATTTTCTTCCTAGGGAAGTGTTCCATGCCTTTCTTTAATGGAAATTGGAATCTAATATTCCCTTCCTTCATATCAATAATTGCACCAATCGTTCTAAGGAAAGGTCTACCAAGAATAATAGGACATGAAGGATTGCAATCTATATCAAGAACAATAAAATCTATGGGCACATAATTCCTATTTGCAACAATAAGAACATCATTAATTCTTCCCATAGGTTTCTTAATAGTGGAATCCTCAAGGTGCAAGTTTATAGAGCAATCATCAAAATCACGGATATCTAGCAAATCGCACAAGGTTTTGGGAATAGTGGAAACACTAGCACTCGAATCACATAAAGCATATAACTCATGATCCTTAATCTTAATTTTAATAGTAGGTTCCCACTCATCATAAAGTTTTCTAGGAATAGAAACTTCCAACTCAAGCTTTTCTTCATAAGATTGCATCAAGGCATCAACGATATGTTTAGTAAACGCTTTATTATGACTATAAGCATGAGGAAAATTTAGCACGGATTGCAACAAGGAAATACAATCTATCAAAGAGCAATTTTCATAATTAAATTCCTTGAAATCCAGAATAGTGGGTTTAGCAACATCTAGGGTTTTTATTTCTTCAATCCCACTTTTATCAATTTTAGCATCAAGATCTAAAAACTCTGAATTTTTGGAATGCCTTCTAGGTAAAGGTGGATCATATTCAGTCCCATCATTATCAAGATTCATATTGCAAAACAAAGATTTAATAGGGGACACATCAATAGCTTTTAGATCTTCATCTTTATTTTCATAGAAATTTGAAGAACATGCTTTCATAAAGCAATCTTTCTTAGCACACATCCTAGCGGTTCTTTCTTTGCACTCATCAATGGAAATTCTCATGGCTTTGAGAGACTCATTGATATCACGCTTAGGAGGAATAGATCTAAGTTTTAAAGAATCAACATCAAGAGAAATTCTATCAACGTTCCTAGCCAATTCATCAACTTTAAGCAATTTCTCTTCAAGCAAAGCATTGAAATTCTTTTGCGAATTCATAAACTCTTTAACACTAGTCTCAAATTCAGAGGGCATGTTATTGAAAGTTCCATAAGAGTTGTTGTAGGAATTACCATAATTATTAGAGGAATTGCTAGGATAAGGCCTAGGATTAAAGTTTCCTCTATACGCATTGTTACCAAAATTATTCCTACCAACAAAATTCACATCCATAGATTCATTATTATTCTCAATTAGTGTAGATAAAGGAATATCATTAGGATAAGAAGAAACACTCTTAGTAGCAAATAATTTCATAAGTTCATCCATCTTTCCACTCAAAACATTAATTTCTTCTATCGCATGCACTTTTTTATCAATAGATATTTTAGTGTGCCATTGAGAATAATTAACCATAATATTATCTAGGAGTTTAGTAGCTTCTCCTAAAGTGATTTCCATAAAAGTGCCTCCCTCGGCCGAATCTAAAAGATTTCTGGAAGCAAAATTCAATCCGGCATAAAATTTTTGTATAATCATCCACAAATTCAAACCATGAGTAGGGCAATTACGTATCATTAATTTCATCCTCTCCCAAGCTTGTGCAACATGTTCATGATCAAGTTGCTTAAAATTCATAATATCATTTCTAAGAGAGATGATCTTAGCGGGAGGAAAATACTTAGAGATAAAAGCATCTTTGCACTTGTTCCAAGAATCAGTACTATTTTTAGGCAAAGACGAAAACCAAGCTTTAGGACGATCTCTAAGCGAAAAAGGAAATAGCTTCAATTTAACAATATCATTGTCAACATCTTTCTTCTTTTGCATATCACACAAATCAACGAAGCTATTTAGATGAGTAGCGGCATCTTCACTAGGAAGGCCGTCGAATTGATCTTTCATGAAAAGATTCAACAAAGCAACATTGATTTCACAAGATTCAGTATTGGTAAGAGGAGCAATCGGAGTGCTAAGGAAATCATTATTATTGGTATTGGTAAAGTCACATAATTTGGTATTATCTTGAGCCATCGTGACAAACAAGCAATCCAACACACGAGCAAACAAAAAGCAAGCAAAAAGGAGGAGAACGAAAAAGAGAGGGCGAATAAAATGGCAAGGGTGAAGTGGGGGAGAGGAAAACGAGAGGCAAATGGCAAATAATGTAATGCGGGAGATACGGGATTGTGATGGGTACTTGGTATGTTGACATTTGCGTAGACCTCCCCGGCAACGGCGCTAGAAATCCTTCTTGCTACCTCTTGAGCACTGCGTTGGTTTTCCCTTGAAGACGAAAGGGTGATGCAGCAAAGTAGTGTAAGTATTTCCCTCAGTTTTTGAGAACCAAGGTATCAATCCAGTAGGAGGCTAGGCGTGAGTCCCTTGTACCTACACAAAACAAATAAATCCTCGCAACCAACGCAATAAGGGGTTGTCAATCCCTTCACGGTCACTTACGAGAGTGAGATCTGATAGATATGATAGGATAATATTTTTGGTATTTTTGTGATAAAGATGCAAAGTAAAAAGCAAAGGAAATAACTAAGTGTTGGAAGATTAATATGATGAAGATAGACCCGGGGGCCATAGGTTTCACTAGTGGCTTCTCTCAAGAGCATAAGTATTTTACGGTGGGTGAACGAATTACTGTTGAGCAATTGACAGAATTGAGCATAGTTATGAGAATATCTAGGTATGATCATGTATATAGGCATCACGTCCGAGACAAGTAGACCGACTCCTGCCTGCATCTACTACTATTACTCCACTCATCGACCGCTATCCAGCATGCATCTAGAGTATTAAGTTCATGGAAACAGAGTAATGCCTTAAGCAATATGACATGATGTAGAGGGATAAATTCATGCAATATCATAAAAAACCCATCTTGTTATCCTCGATGGCAACAATACAATACGTGCCTTGCTGCCCCTACTGTGACTCGGAAAGGACACCGCAAGATTGAACCCAAAGCTAAGCACTTCTCCCATTGCAAGAAAGATCAATCTAGTAGGCCAAACCAAACTGATAATTCGAAGAGACTTGCAAAGATAACCAATCATACATAAAAGAATTCAGAAGATTCAAATATTGTTCATAGATAAACTTGATCATAAACCCACAATTCATCGGTCTCAACAAACACACCGCAAAAGAAGATTACATCGAATAGATCTCCATGAGAGAGGGGGAGAACATTGTATTGAGATCCAAAAAATAGAGAAGAAGCCATCTAGCTACTAACTATGGACCCGAAGGTCTGAGGTAAACTACTCACACTTCATCGGAGAGGCTATGGTGTTGATGTAGAAGCCCTCCATGATGGATGCCCCCTCCGGCGGAGCTCCGGAACAGGCCCCAAGATGGGATCTCATGGGTACAGAAGGTTGCCGTGGTGGAATTAGGTTTTTGACTCCGTATCTGATCGTTTGGGGGTACGTAGGTATATATAGGATGAAGGAGTACGTCGGTGGAGCAACAGGGGGCCCACGAGGGTGGAGGGCGCGCCCTGGGGGGTAGGCGCGCCCTCCTACCTCGTGGCCTCCTCTTTTGTTTCTTGACGTAGGGTCCAAGTCTCCTGGATCATATTGTTCCTAAAAATCACGTTCCCGAAGGTTTCATTCCGTTTGGACTCCGTTTGCTATTCCTTTTCTGCGAAACTCTGAAATAGGCAAAAAAACAGCAATTCTGGGATGGGCCTCCGGTTAATAGGTTAGTCCCAAAAATAATATAAAAGTGAATAATAAAGCCCAATAATGTCCAAAGCAGTAGATAATATAGCATGGAGCAATCAAAAATTATAGATACGTTGGAGACGTATCATCTTGCGCGAAGCTCACCGATGAGCGGGCGACGTTGGTGTTGGAGCAGATGAACGCCGACCTGAAGCCGGGCAACGCGAAGGCGGCAAAGATGATAGGGGCCCTGCTCTTGAGGGAGTTCCTAATGCTGCGTGTGGCCCCGCTTCAGGCACGTACGCGCCCCTTGTGGAGGCTTGGGGACGAGGTTCGTCTGAGTTCGGAAGCCTTGCCTGGCAGTGAGCTGGTTGCGGCTCTCCGCCTCCTGGTTGGGGACGACCAAGAGTACCCGCCGAGCGTCTTCATTCCCTTGTTCCACCGCAAGGACCGGGCGCAGGTCGTGGCCGCTAGGCTGACCTTCGACGGATGCGGGCTGGTGCCGCCGGCGCCCACCGGGGCCCCTGTGGCGCCGATGTCGGTGGAGCTGTCTCCCGATGAGTCCCGCGGGGAGGAAGAGGAGGGGGACGAGGAGCATGACTCGGAGGTGACCCCTGAAGGGATGGGGGAGACCTCCCCCTTGAGCAAGGCCGACATCCTCCGCACCCTGCCGGACGACAACGAGGCCGACGCCCGCTAGGAGAAGGGAGAGCCACCCGTGATCCCGACGAGGGACCGGTCGACGCTGATCCCTCGAGACGCTGCTCCTACTCCGACGCCGCCTGGGGCTGCCTCCGGCCCCTCTGCTGCTCCGTCTTCTGCTCCTGGAGCCCGCGCACCCACACCTCAAGCTTCGAGGCTCTCGGGCTTCAAGCTCAGCAAGCGGAGGGTGGACTACGTCGCGGTAGACCAGTAAGTGCCCACGCTTTGCCTTGTTCTTGCTTATGCTGCTGCCTCTTGATGTTCATCGTTGGTTGGTTAGGCCACCACCTGCGGCAAAGAAGAGGAAGGATGCAGCGGCCCAGCCCGGGGCTGAACCATCCGTAGCAGCCGCACCCCCTCCGCGAAGAAAGGAAGCGACGACACTCGCGCTTCCCCAGCCCGTTCATCCTCGCGAGGCCTGGAGGAGCATCCTCATGAGGGGCCAGCCCCCGTGGCCCCGCCGGCTCCGGAGGCGTTGGTGTCCTGCCCAGCCGTTGGGGTCACGAAAGCTCAGGAGCCCCCGGACTCCCAGGCCTTGGTGACGACGCCGTCTCCTCCTCCTGTTGCGCTACTGCTTCCAGTTCCTTCTGTCTCCCCTAATGTCTTGGACCGTGCCCTTCTAGTAACACCCCGCATGTAACTTGCCATATTTGTAACTCCGACTCTTGCCATTTTCGGCCATGTGCTATCATATTCCCTCCGTGGTCGTGTATTGTTTTTCTTTTTGCATTTTTTTCATGTCATCATGTGCATTGCATTTGCATACGTGTTCGTCTCATGCATCCGAGCATTTTCCCCGTTGTCCGTTTTGCAATCCGGCGCTCCTATCTCCCCCGGTGCACCCCTCTTGTTTTCTTTCGTGAGCGGGTGTCAAACTTTCTCGGAATGGACCGAGGCTTGTCAAGTGGCCCTAGTATACCACCGGGAGACCACCGGTCAACTTTCGTTCCATTTGGAGGTCGTTTGGTACTCCAACGGTTAACCGGACATCCGCAAAGTCCATTTGTGTGTTGCAGCAAAACCCCCCCTAAAAACCAGCCCAAACCCACCAAACTCTCTTCCATGCTGTAGCTCGTTCGATCACGATCGTGTGGGCGAAAACCGCACCTCATTTGGAGCTTCCTAGCTCCCTCTACCTATTTATAGGTGAGCCCTCCCGAAAACGAAACGCGGACAAACCCTAACCCTCGTCCCTCTCCGCCGCCGGACTCGTCCGGGCGGAGCCGGACGCGTCCGCCTCCCTCGCCGCCGCCACGTGGCACGCCTCCGTACGTCGTGTCCGCCGAGGCCCGCCGGCCCGCCTGCGGCCCTCCCGGCCCGCGCCGTCGCCTCCCGGCCCCGAGCGCCACGCCGTCGCCTCCCGGCCCCGAGCGCCCCGCCGTCTCCTCCGCGCGACCCGCCGCCGCACCGGCCACCACTCACCGGCGAGCTCGCCGCCGCCGCCGGCCGTGCCCCTCGCCGCCGCCCGAGGCGCCGCGCCGCTCCTCCCGTCGGCGGCGACCGACGCCGGCGCCGTCGCCCCTCCGGCCGCCGACCTCCCCCACCGCCTCCTTCCTCCTCGTCGCGCCGCGCCAGCCGCATCTCCTCCTCCGGCGTCGGCGAGGCCGAGCCCGAGCTCAAGGATCTTCCCCGATCTGGATCCAGTCCACTGTGAGCGTTGACTTTCCCGAACCCTAGTTTTTTCTGTCTTGGATATTCTCCAGCAAGTACCCATGTTCATCAGTGCATAACTCCTTGCATGTAGCTACGTTTTGCGCGTGTAATATGTCAAATTGTTCGTCTCGTGATGCTCTACATTTTGTTCAATTGCACCATGTTCATTAGATGTCATCTTGATGCCCAAATCTCTGTTGCAAGAGGGCTAGTTGCTGTTATCTGCTGGTTCTTAACAGAACTTGGAGATTTGTCATTTTTGTATCATTTAATCTGTGCATCTTATGGGCATGAGCTCTACATGTGTTTTGTTGTACGCCATGCTATCTTTCCAAGGTTGTATGCCATGTATTTTTGTAATCTCTGTGGTGACTAGCACAAGCATGCAAACTAGGCTCCGTAATGTTTGCATGTAAACTTGATGCTACAGAGAGATCCATGCATATTTTGGTGATGTTCAGTAAGGATGTTTTGTATCTATAGTTGTAGTTGATCCATTCCTGCCCTTGTTTGAAATTATGGAGTGCCATAGCAGGACTCAATCTTGCTCTACTTTTGCTATAAAATATTTCTGGCAGATTCTTAACATGATATTCATTTTTGCCAAGCTTATTGCAGTTGATCCATGCATTCTATGTACTTTCCCTTGCCATGGTTAGCTTCATAAACATGCCATCGTACTGTAGGTATGCTTGTTTTGCCATGCATTGCTCTGTAGTGAGTGCATCAAGCTCACCAACATTCCTTCATATTATTATTTCTGCCATGCTCTGTTTTCTGCTAAGTCTGAAACCTAATAACGAAACTTGCTATGTTTACATGCTTGCCATCATATCTTCTGCCCCTTTTTGGCTTATGGTCAGTAAGGGACTTTTGTCAGATGCATTTAGTAGAATACTGCCATGCCTTGTTTTTCTGTGTTAAGTTCCTGTAGCATGTTGATTTCGTGCACTGAACATTGCTACCTGATGCTGTTTTCTTTTGCACTTTTGCCATGCTTGTTTGAGCTTGATATGTTGTAATCTAGCCGTAGCTCAGTGTTCATCTTTTGTCAAGCATCTCCTGTAGATTACTGTCATATGCTTTGTTGCTATGTTGGAGTGCTGTAGCATTGTTACTTGTTGCATTCTAAGTGCTATCATGCTGTTAATCGCAGATTCGTGTCATTCTTGTTTTGCTTGCCATTTGCAAACCGTGCATCCGTTTCCGGTGATCTTTATATCGATTTCCACCAAAATCATCTCATCTTTCCAGTGGCATGCTTGGTTTGCCAAGTTACTGCCTTGTTCATCTTTTTTCCTTCCAGAGCACGCATATGCATCTCACATCATATCTTGCATATCATACATGTTTTGCATCATGTTGCTTGTGCATTTCTCGTGATTGATTGTGGTTCCGTTGCTTGTGTTCTTGTCTTGGGTTGAGCCGGGGGACGAGTTCGTGAACGAGGAACCTGTTGAGTACGCTTACGAGGATCACGCTTTCGACAACTCTGAGAACCTTGCAGGCAAGATGACCACCCCTCGAAATCACTTCTATCTTTGCTTTGCTAGTTGTTCGCTCTATTGCCATGCTACGCTACCTATCACTTGCTATATCATGTCTCCCATTTTTCCATGTCAGCCTCTAACCATCCTTTCCTAGCAAACCGTTGTTTGGCTATGTTACCGCTTTTGCTCAGCCCTTCTTATAACGTTGCTAGTTGCAGGTGAAGTTGAAGTTTGTTCCATGTCGGAACATGGATATGTTGGGATATCACAATATCTCTTATTTAATTAATGCATCTATATATATTTGGTAAAGGGTGGAAGGCTCGGCCTTATGCCTGGTGTTTTGTTCCACTCTTGCCGCCCTAGTTACTGTTTTACCGGTATTATTAACGGATGTTTTTCGAAGGTTGAGGTAAATGATTTCCGAAGGTTTCTTGGTTATGTGTTGACGGATGGATACAGCTGGATCTAGGGATTGCTAGTTTGGGTGATATATTTTGTGTCCCCTGTATCCCCAACACCAGATTGCATAACTAGAATGTTTCGGGAGTTTATAAGTGGGAATTCAAGTAGCCTTAGGATATCTTTCCGACAGACACATGATATGAGATTGGGGTTCGACGTCTAGTGGTCCGCCTGTACACGGTTGATTTTACAGTGGTCTCGTAGTGTCTTAAAGAGTCCTTGGCTATGCCGACTCGGGGACGCTTCGTATGTCATGTGCACAGCCTTGTACATGATGGTGCTGTACGATTGAGCCCGTGTGGGCCCCATCACGAAAACTTCGGACGAAATATCTATCATATGTTTGTTCCGGCTTATTCTGCAAGCCAATACTTTGTTTTGTTTTCATTTGTGGTATTCGAGTTGCTTCTAAGTCATATGCTGATTCCATATCTTTTTCAAGTGGCTTCTCAACTTAATGGAAGTGTGCTGAATTACTATGGAATTCATTCGTTCATCCTCGTTCGAATGTTTATTGTGAAGACTTTATGTTGGAATTTCTATTCGTTGATTCTACTTATCTAATTGTCTATCAAGATGCTAACGGATGTCACCCTCTTCAGGATGGCTCCGCCAACGCGTCAAAATCCGGATCGCAATGAAGGGAGTCAAGCGAACCCTCCGCCACCACCTCCGCCTCCGGAGGCATGGCAAGCTATCATGGCAGCCACCAACGCCAATGCTTAGATGATTCTGCAACTCTTGCAAGAACGCACCCAAGGGCAAGGCAATCAAGGCAATCAAGGTCAAGGCAACAATCAGCCTAACTTCGCAACACTCAACTAGTTTCTCGCAAATCAGCCCAAGTCTTTCAGCTACTGTGTCGAGGCCACGGATGCCGATGATTGGCTCGTGGACATCAACAAGCTTTTTGAATGTAGAAATGTCAGGCCTGAGGACTATGTCAAGTTCGCTTCTTTCCAGCTCAAGGACCAAGCTGCTGATTGGTATCAACAATACAAAGATTCCAGAGGAGGTCGTGTGATCACTTGGACTGACTTCTGTCGGGACTTCAAAGCGCACCACATTCCACAAAGTGTTGTTGAGAGCAAGCGTGAGGAGTTCCGCAATCTCAAGCAAGGCAACATGTCTGTGTATCAATACAACATCCAGTTTCAGAAACTTGCTCGCTTCGCTAAACAAGACGTTCCTGATGAAAAGAGCATGATCTATCACTTTAGAGGTGGCCTTAAAGAGGATCTGCAGTTAGCTCTCGTTCTTGTTGAGCCTACTCAGTTTGATCAATTCTATAATATGGCACTGAAGCAAGAGGCTGCTCAGCTCAAGTGTGAGGATTCTAAGAAAAGAGTCAGGGACGCAGTTCAGTCTTCTTCTTCCTCACTTGTGGCAGCTAAGCAACAGAAGTTCTGGTTGCCTCCTCCTCCTCCGTTTCGTCAGCCTTACCAGCAGAAGAACAAAGGTGGCCATGGTTCTTCCAACTCTTCCAACTCTGGCTATCAGAACAAGTCTCAGAATCAAGCTCCAAAGTCCAATGCTCCTTATCACCGTCCACTCTCAGAGGTGACTTGCAACAAATGTGAGCAGAAAGGTCACTATGCTAACAAGTGCTTCAACCAAAGGCGCCTTCCGCCTCCTCCTCCTGTCAGATCTTCCAGCAATGCAGTGGTCAAGCATAATCCAAAGTCTGCAAAGGTGAACATGATGAATGCAGCTCAAGCAGAGGAATCTACTGATGTGATAATGGGTAATCTTCCTGTTAATGATATTCCTGCAAAAGTTCTTTTTGATACTGGTGCATCGCTTTGTTTCATGTCAAGACCGTTTTTTGCCAAGCATGAATTCACTTGTTCTCATCTGAGTAAACCCATGGATGTCGTTTCTCCGGGTAAACGTTTGAGTTCTAGTATGATGGTTCCGGATGTTTCCATCAAGATGGGAGACTATAAATTTCAGTCTTCTCCAATTGTTCTTGGTGACTCGGATATTGATCTTATTCTCGGGATGGACTGGCTTTCTAAGCACAAAGCTCAACTTGATTGTGCCGCCAGGGAAATTCAATTGACACACTCTTCTGAGGATGTGATTATTTATGCCGCTCTTGATGAAACCATTCGATTTTTCTCTCTCAATGAGAAGGGCGAATTGAATGCCATCTCTCAAATTCCAATCGTTTGTGAGTATCAAGATGTCTTTCCAGAAGAGCTTCCGGGTATGCCTCCTCACCGGCCAGTTTAGTTCGTTATCGAACTAGAGCCTGGCACCGAACCCGTTTGCAAGCGTCCATACAAGCTTGGACCCAACAAGCTGAAGGAATTGAAGAAACAGCTCGATGAACAAGAGCGTCTGGGTTTGATCAGACCGAGTTCTTCTCCATGGGGTTGTGGTGTTCTTTTTGTCAAGAAGAAGGATGGCACGGACCGACTTTGTGTCGACTACCGTCCATTGAACAAGAAGACAATCAAGAACAAGTATCCACTTCCCAACATCAATGAGCTATTTGAGCAACTCAAGGGTGCTAAAGTATTCTCGAAGCTTGACCTTCGTATGGGTTATCATCAGATTCGCATTCCTGAAGAAGATATTCCCAAGACAGCATTCAGAACAAGCTTTGGTTCTTATGAATATACTGTCGTGTCTTTCGGCCTTGTCAATGCTCCTCCAGTATTCTCTCGGATGATGAATTTCATCTTCAACCCCTATACCAATGAATTCGTCCTAGTGTATCTCGATGATATATTGGTCTTCTCCAAGAATAAGAAGGATCATGCCAAACACTTGCGATTGGTGCTCGACAAGCTCAGAGAGTATCAATTCTATGCGAAGTTCTCCAAATGTGAGTTTTGGCTTGATGAAGTTCTTTTCCTTGGTCACATCATCTCTGCCAAGGGCATCGCTGTTAACCCCGAGAAGGTGTCCGCAATTGTGAATTGGGAACCTCCTCAGAATGTCAAGCAGCTCCGCAGTTTTCTCGGTCTTGCAAGCTATTGCCGAAGATTCGTTGAGAATTTCTCTAAGATTGCAAAGCCTCTTTCCAACCTCCTCCAGAAGCATGTGAAGTATGTCTGGTCTCTTGAGTGTGACGTTGCTTTCAACACTCTCAAAGAGAAACTAGTCACAGCTCCTGTCTTGACTCGTCCTGATGAATCAAAGCCATTTGAAGTTTTCTGTGATGCTTCTCTCCAAGGTCTCGGTGCTGTGTCAATGCAAGAGAAGAAAGTTGTGGCCTATACCTCTCGTCAGTTGAAGCCCAACGAGAAGAACTACCCCACTCACGATCTTGAGTTGGCGGCAGTTGTCCATGCATTAATAACGTGGAGACATCTCTTGTTGGGAGGACAAGTGGACATTTTCACCGATCACAAGAGTCTCAAGTATATCTTCACTCAGCCCAACCTCAACCTCAGGCAGACTTGATGGGTCGAAATGATTCAAGAGTACAATCCGAGTATTGAATATACTCCAGGCAAAGCAAATGTCATTGCAGATGCTTTAAGCAGGAAGGCTTATTGCAACAACTTAATTCTCAAGCCTTTCCAACCGGATCTTTGTGAAGCTTTCCGCAAGCTAAATCTCCAAATTGTTCCTCAAGGCTTTCTTGCCAACCTCATAGTCTCTCCTACTTTGGAAGATCAAATTCGTGAGGCACAACTCCTGGATACCATGGTGAAGAAGGTGAAACGTGGTATCGACAAGGGTGTTTCCAAATACAAGTGCTATCGCATGGATGACAGAGACACTTTATTCTTCGAGGACCGGATTGTGGTTCCAAAAGATGATCTAAGGAAAGTCATTATGAACTAGGCGCACAATTCTCTTCTTTCCATTCATCCTGGAAGTACGAAGATGTACCATGACCTCAAGCAGTCGTATTGGTGGACTCGAATGAAGCGAGAAATTGCTCAATTCGTGAATGAATGTGATGTCTGTCGAAGAGTGAAAGCAGAACACCAACGACCAGCTGGTCTCCTCCAACTTCTTGCTATCCCAGAATGGAAGTTTGATCATATCAAAATGGACTTCATGACTGGTTTTCCAAAGTCCAAGCGCGGAAATGATGCTATCTTCGTTGTCATCGACAACCTTTCTAAAGTGGCTCATTTCCTTCCAATCAAAGAATCCATCACAGCAGCTCAGTTGGCAGACCTTTACACCTCCAGAATTGTCTCCTTGCACGGTATTCCACAATTGATCTCTTCAGATCGTGGAAGCATCTTCACCTCTAAGTTCTGGGACTCCTTTCAGAAGGCCATGGGCACAAACATTCGCTTCAGCACAGCTTTCCATCCTCAAACTAGTGGCCAAGTCGAGCGAGTCAATCAAATTCTTGAAGATATGCTCAGGGCTTGTGTCATTTCCTTTGGCATGAAATGGGAAGATTGTCTTCCATATGCTGAATTCTCCTACAACAACAGTTTCCAAGCGAGTTCGGGCAAGGCCCCATTCGAGATTCTCTATGGCAGAAAGTGCTGTACTCCTCTCAATTGGTCAGAGACTGGTGAACGCCAACTTCTTGGCAATGACTTAATCACTGAAGCTGAAGAAATGTGTAAAGTCATCCGTGATAATCTCAAAGCCGCGCAATCGCGCCAGAAGAGTTACTATGATAGTAAGCACCGTGATGTGGCTTTCGAGATCGGAGACCATGTCTACCTCCGCGTCTCTCCAATGAAAGGCACTCGTCGCTTCGGTATCAAAGGGAAGCTTGCCCCTAGATACGTGGGTCCTTTCAAGATCATTGGCAAAAGAGGCGACCTCGCCTATCAACTTGAACTTCCTTCCAACTTCGCGAACGTGCACGATGTGTTCCACGTGTCACAGCTCCGCAAGTGCTTCAAGACGCCTGAGCGCACTATCAACTTCGAAGAGATTGACCTCCAAGAAGATCTGTCTTACCAATAGCACCCCGTTGCTATTCTTGAAGAAACTGAGCGCAAGACTCGCAACAAGTCAATCAAATTCCTGAAAGTGAAGTGGTCGCACCATTCCGACCGGGAAGCCACCTGGGAACGCGAGGACCATCTCCGTTCCGAATATCCGGAGTTCTTTCAGTCCTAGATCTCGGGATGAGATCCTCTCGTAGTGGTGGAGTGTTGTAACACCCCGCATGTCACTTGCCATATTTGTAACTCCGACTCTTGCCATTTTTGGCTATGTGCTATCATATTCCCTCCGTAGTCGGGTTTTGTTTTTCGTTTTGCATTTTGTTCATGTCATGCATTTCATATCATGTCATCATGTGCATTGCATTTGCATACGTGTTCGTCTCATGCATCCGAGCATTTTCCCCGTTGTCCGTTTTGCAATCCGGCGCTCCTATCTCCCCCGGTGCACCCCTCTTGTTTTCTTTCGTGAGCGGGTGTCAAATTTTCTCGGAATGGACCGAGACTTGTCAAGTGGCCCTAGTATACCACCGGGAGACCACCCGTCAAGTTTTGTTCCATTTGGAGGTCGTTTGGTACTCCAACGGTTCACCGGATATCCGCAAAGTCCATTTGTATGTTGCAGCAAAACCCCCCTAAAAAACAGCCCAAAACCCACCAAACTCTCTTCCATGCTGTAGGTCGTTCGATCACGATCGTGTGGGCGAAAACCGCACCTCATTTGGAGCCTCCTAGCTCCCTCTACCTATTTATAGGTGAGCCCTCCCGAAAACGAAACGCAGACAAACCCTAACTCTCGTCCCTCTCCGCCGCCGAACACGTCCGGGCGGAGCCGGACGCGTCCGCCTCCCTCGCTGCCGCCACATGGCACGCCTCCGTACGTCGCCGCCGCCGAGGCCCGCCGGCCCTCCCGGCCCGCGCCGTCGCCTCCCGACCCGCGCCGTCTCCTCCGCGCGACCCGCCGCCGTCCCGCCGCCGCGCCGGCCACCGCTCACCGGCGAGCTCGCTGCCGCCGCCGGCCGTGCCCCTTGCCGCCGCCCGAGGCGCCGCGCCGCTCCTCCCGTCGGCGGCGACCGACGCCGGCGCCGTCGCCCCTCCGGCCGCCGACCTCCCCCACAGCCTCCTTCCTCCTCGTCGCGCCCCGCCAGCCGCATCTCCTCCTCCGGCGCCGGCGAGGCCGAGCCCGAGCTCGAGGATCTTCCCCGATCTGGATCCAGTCCACTGTGAGGGTTGACTTTCCCGAACCCTAGTTTTTTCTGTCTTGGATATTCTCCAGCAAGTACCCATGTTCATCAGTGCATAACTCCTTACATGTAGTTACGTTTCGCGCGTGTAATATGTCAAATTGTTCATCTCGTGATGCTCTACATTTTGTTCAATTGCACCATGTTCATTAGATGTCATCTTGATGCCCAAATCTCTATTGCAAGAGGGCTAGTTGCTGTTATCTGCTGGTTCTTAACAGAACTTGGAGATTTGTCATTTTTGTATTATTTAATCTGTGCATCTTATGGGCATGAGCTCTACATGTGTTTTGTTGTATGCCATGCTATCTTTCCAAGGGTGTATGCCATGTATTTTTGTGATCTCAGTGGTGACTAGCACAAGCATGCAAACTAGGCTCCGTAATGTTTCTGATTTCAGGGACTTAGTGATTTTGTCTGCTGTTATTTTGTTGCCATGTAAACTTGATGCTACAAAGAGATCCATGCATATTTTGGTGATATTCAGTAAGGTCGTTTTGTAGATATAGTTGTAGTTGATCCATTAATGCCCTTGTTTGCAATTATGGAGTGCCATAGCATGACTCAATCTTGCTCTACTTTTGCTATAAAATATTTCTGGTAGATTCTTAACATGATATTCATTTTTTCCAAGCTTATTGTAGTTGATCCATGCATGCTATGTACTTGCTCTTGCCATGGTTAGCTTCATAAACATGCCATCTTGCTGTAGGTATGCTTGTTTTGCCATGCATTGCTCTGTAGTGAGTGCATCAAGCTCACCAACATTCCTTCATATTATTATTTCTGCCATGCTCTGTTTTCTGCCAAGTCTGAAACCTGTTAACGAAACTTGCTATGTTTACATGCTTGCCATCATATCTTCTGGCCCTTTTTGGCTTATGGTCAGTAAGGGACTTTTGTCATATGCATTTAGTAGAATACTGCCATGCCTTGTCTTGCTATGTTAAGTTCCTGTAGCGTGTTGATTTCATGCTCTGAACGTTGCTACCTGATGCTGTTTTCTGCCATGTCCAGTTTTTCACAAGTCTGTGATCCTGTTATCTTTTGCACTTTTGCCATGCTTGTTTGAGCTTGATATGTTGTAATCTAGCCGTAGCTCATTGTTCATCTTTTGTCAAGAATCTCCTGTAGATTACTGTCATATGCTTTGTTGCTATGTTGGAGTGCTGTACCATTGTTACTTGTTGCATTCTAAGTGCTATCATGCTGTTAATCGCAGATTCGTGTCATTCTTGTTTTGCTTGCCATTTGCAAACCGTGCATCCATTTCCGGTGATCTTTATATCGATTTCGACCGAAATCATCTCATCTTTCCAGTAGCATGCTTGGTTTTCCAAGTTACTGCCTTGTTCATCTTTTTCCTTCCGGAGCACGCATATGCATCGCACATCATATCTTGCATATCATACATGTTTTGCATCATGTTGCTTGTGCATTTCTTGTGATTGATTATGGTTCCGTTGCTTGTGTTCTTGTCTTGGGTAGAGCCGGGAGACGAGTTCGTGAACGAGGAACCTGTTGAGTACGCTTACGAGGATCAAGCTTTCGACAACTCTGAGAACCTTGCAGGCAAGATGACCACCCCTCGAAATCACTTCTATCTTTGCTTTGCTAGTTGTTCGCTCTATTGCCATGCTATGCTACCTATCACTTTCTATATCATGTCTCCCATTTTGCCATGTCAGCCTCTAACCATCCTTTCCTAGCAAACCGTTGTTTGGCTATGTTACCGCTTTTGCTCAGCCTTTCTTATAGCGTTGCTAGTTGCAGGTGAAGTTGAATTTTGTTCCATGTCGGAACATGGATATGTTGGGATATCACAATATCTCTTATTTAATTAATGCATCTATATATATTTGGTAAAGGGTGGAAGGCTCGAGCCTGGGGAGGACTGCGTTCACCTCGCGAGCAAACTACTTGAAGATACGCTGTGAGGCTGGGGCTTGAGCTCCGCCCAAGATGCAGGCGGTAGCACGTGGCTCCTGGAAGCCCCCAGCTCCCTCGTCTTGATGGTGGTCGTCATTCCTTCTTGGTGGTGGCGGCAGTGGAGGAAGACCGGCGTTGCCCTGAGGGCAATCCTCGCGAGGCTGATCCCTACAGGCGCCTTCGCGAGGCTGCTCCTGCCAACGGTCCTCACGAGGCAGGTCGTGCCACTCCTGGCGCGGACCACGGTCGTCCTAGCGTCCTCAGCCACATCCTCCTCCTCGGTCGTGGCCTCAGTCGTTGCGCTCGGGGCGTCGACCGAAGCATCCTCGTGAATGGCCCTGAGCTCTTGACAGTCGTTGGTGTTGTGGCTGTGCATGTTGTGGAAGGCGCAGAACGGTCGGCTGCTCTTGGATGACTCAGGCTGGTCCCTGCCGTTCTTCGTGTCCGGCTCCGCCGCAAGCACGGCGACTCCCTTGCGCTTCACGTCCTTGGCCTTGGCTTTCTTCTCCTCCGGGTCGGTAGCTGGGAGCTCGAGGAGGGAGAGGCGCCCTTCCTCAGCCCTTGCGCACTTGGTCGCTAGGTTGAACAACTCCAGGGATGTGCATAGCTACGTTCATCTTGACGTCGCGGACGCCATCAGAGAACGCCGAGATGATGGCCTCGTCCGTCACCTTGGGGATCTTGAGGCGGACGTTGTTGAAGCGCTGGATGTACTTCTGGAGGGTCTCTCCCGGTTGCTGCTTGACGCGGCGCAGGTCACCCGCGGCCGGGGGGCGGTCGCGAGTGCCCTGGAATATGGCGACGAAGCGGTCGCGCATCTCGTCCCAGGAGGACATCGAGCCCGGGGGTAGGTTCAGGAGCCACGAACGAGCGCCGTCCTTGAGCGCCATGGGGAACCAGTTCGCCATGACATTCTCGTCGCTGTTGGCCGCCTCGATGCTCAGCTCGTAGAGCTGCAAGAACTCTGCAGGGTCGGGGGTGCCGTCATAGAGAGGAGGCAGATCCGGCTTGAACTTGCCCGGCCAGGCGACGCTACGTAGCTTGGGGGTGAAGGCGTGGCAGTCGGCCGTGGTCACCGAGGCCCGCCGTGGAGGTGGAGCTTGATCTTGGTGCCTGCGCGCTGCCACGGCAAGTGGTGCAAGGCCCTGCCGCAGCAAGCGATCCTGACGTGGCAGTGCGGGGAGCGGTGGAGCATTCTCTTATGGTCAAGGAACTTCTTGACAGCTTCTTTCTTCACGCCTGGGTGCTTGGCGCGGCGGGTCGCGCCACGGGGCCGCGTGCCTTGGCGCCAGGGCGCCGTCTTGGTGCAGAGGTGGTGGAGGTGCTCCGTGAGCTACGTCGTCCGTAGCTGGCAGTGGACATGGCAGCGAGAGGGACGGTGCAGGGAGCCCCCTGCGGCGTTGACGAGCTCGGCGATGTGGTCCAGCCAGTCCTCGTAGAGGTCGTCGACTAGGCGGTAACGCAGGAGCTCGTGCGCCATGAGCAGCACAACCCGCACGTCCGTGGGAGCGCGACGAGCATGAGACGACGAACCGGAGGGGGTGAGCGACGGAGTGGCAGTGCGGCCGTCCCGCCGCACCAAGGGGTGCAACGAGGATGCTTGCTGCTCGTTCCCCGCCGGGCCGGTGGCGGCGTTGGCGGCGGGTGACGGAGAACGACGGGGAGGCCCGCCAACAAGAGCCGTCTGGGCGACGCGGGCGGCGAGGGCGGCCCGACGCTCAGCGCGGGTGCAACGAGCGTCCGAAATGGCTGCGATGAAGCGATGGGACGCAGACCCGCGGAGGAAAACTCCGGCACACCCCTACCTAGCGTGCCAAATATCGGATTTTGGGTTCCGGCAAAACCCTTAAGGTTCGAACACTGGGGTGCGCGCGAAGATCTCCCCCTCACCGATCACACCCTCACACACCTCGTGATCTTTATGCTAGGCACGACGAACTCACAACACACGAGGTCACAAGATTTATACTGGTTCGGGCCACCGTTGTGGTGTAATACCCTACTCTAGTGTGGTGGTGGTGGATTGCCTCTTGGGCTGGGGATGAATAGTACAAGGGGAAGAACAGCCTCCTGAGGAGAGGTGTTCTTGTGCTTGATGAACTGGTGGGTGTGAGGATGGCCAGTCGAACCTCCCCCTAACGTGGTGGCTAGTCCTATTTATAGAGGCCCTGGTCCTCTTCCCAAATATTGAGCGGGAAGGGATTCCACAACGGCCAATTTGAAAGGGGACAACTAGTATAGCTTATCCTGACAAAAGTAGTCTTCGCCTGCCAAAGGATCTGGAGGTGACGCCGTCTTGGGCTCCACGATGACCTCCGTCTCGCCGTCCTGCTGGTCTTGGTCTCGTTGAACCGATATGGAAACCATTGCTTGACGCCTCGGAACTCCTCGCCCGCGCTTGCCTCCTTAGCACCAAAGAGGAAACAAGGACACTGTGCGCGCTGGCGCCCGCCTGGCGCCCGCCTAGTGTCGATCGTCATGGCTTGCGTCATTCAAACCTCGCCGCGAGGCAGACGATGCAAGACCTCCTCGGGAGCGGCCTCACCAGGCTGGCTCACGAGGGGCGGAGAGATCAAGGCAAGGCAAACCTCGCGAGGTCCTCGTGAGGTTTTGCCTTGCCTTGATCTCTCCACCCCTCGCGAGCCAGCCTGGTGAGGCTGCTCCCGAGGAGGTCTTGCATCGTCTGCCTCGCGAGGCTTGGCCCCTCACGAGGGTCTTGAGTGCTAGCTGGTGAAGATGGGCCGTATGGGCCCGCTTGTGGAGCCACGCCGTGGGCCGCAGGTTGGCAAGTCTGGGGACCCCCGTTTCCAGAACACCGACAAACGCCTTGTCGGAGGAGGATCTGGCCGCGGCTATCCGCCTCTTGGTCGGGGATGACCTGGGGTATCCGCCTGACACCCACGTCCCCCTGTACCACCGCCCAAATGGGGCGAAGGTTGCTGCCGCCATGCCCTCCTTGACGGGCGCGGGCTTGTGCCGCCGGCGCCCTCCGAGGTCCCGGTGGCGACGGCTCCGGTGATGGTGTCCTCCAATGACTCTGACGAGGGGGAGGAGCAGGACTCTGAGGCGACCCCGGAGGGAACTGGGGAGACCTCCCCTCCGCGCAAGGCCGATCTCTTCCGTGCCCTGCCTCACGACGACGACGCCAGCGACCACCCGGTGAGGGAGGTCCTGGCCCTGCGGGGGTCACCACGAGGTCCAAGGTCACCCCCTCAAAGAAGCCACCGCCTGGGGTCCCGACAAAGAGCAGATCGACGCTGATCTCCTGAGGCGATGCTCCTGTTCTGATGCTGTCTGGTGCTGCCACCGGGCCGCCTGCCGCGGCCTTGTCTGTTCTGGGAGCTCGTGCGTCAGCTCCCCAGGCCGCGAGGCCCCTGGGCTCCGTGCTCCTGAAGAGGTCGCGGGACTACGCTGCCGTGGACCAGTAAGCACCTTGCCCTGACTTTGCTCTTGCTCCTGCTTCTGTTGCTGCTTCCTGATGTCCTCCCCTTGCACCGTCAGGCCGTCGCTGTCGGCGAAGAAGAAGAGAGAGGGGGCGGTTGCTTCTTCGAGGGCCCAGCAGCCTGGACTGGCCGCACCCCCTCCGGCGCATAAGGGCGGTGAAGGCGCCCACACTTCTCCTGCTCGGTCGTCCTCTCAAGGCCCAGTGGACCATCTTCAGGAAAAGGCGACCTCCCCAGCCAAGCCGGCTCAGGAGGCGCCCGCTCTTAGCCCGCCGGCCGAGGTCCCACGGGCTCCGGAGCTTCCAGCCTCTTCTTCTGCTGCCATCAACTCGCAGGTCTTGGTGACGCCGCCGCCTCCTTCCTCCGTCACACCGCTAGCTCGCGACCCTGCCGCTTTGCCCGATGCTCTGGAGGGGCTCTTTCTGCGCTGGCCCGGCTACAGGACGATCTTCAAGGCGCCGACCATCGCTTGGTGGTAGGGCGCCTGGAGCTGATCTCGGGTTGGCTGCACTCTGACACGTCTGTCAGGGCGGCGTTAGGCCAGGCCGTGGCAGCTTCTGAGGAGGACAAGCGAGCCGCCGACCAAGCCGTGGCCGCCCGCGAGGTGGCGCTGAAGGACGCCGAGGCCGCCAAGGAGCACTGCCGGTCGATGGAGGCCGACCTGGAGACCATGCGCAACGAGCGCGCGGCCGAGGCCCGCGGTGGCAAGGTGGAGGAGGAGAAGATGAAGGTCCGAGAAGACGCCGTCATCGGTCGGGACGCCGAGTTGGAGCAGTTGGCGAGGGCACAGGCCGCAGAGCGCACCCGTCTGGAGAAGCTGGAGCAGAAGGTGGAGGCAGAGAAGACCCAGCTGGAAGCCAAGGCACAAGTTCTAGCTGAGGATCGTGTGGCCTTCAAGTCCCTTGGGGAGAGATCCTGCGAGGCGCTGCGGGCGCTCTATGAGAAGGGCGTGGAGAAGCTGCTGGTGACAGACGACGAAGGTCCCGCCCAGCTGCTTCCTTATCTTGTCATGGCGCTCGAGGGTGTCGTCGACGGGATCGGTCCCATGGTGGAGGGGGAAGCCCATGCGCTTTCTTCTTCAGCTCTAATGCGCGTCTTCAGCCATCTATATCTTCGCAACCCCGACGCTGATCTCGGCGAGCTGCTCGAGCCCGTGGAAGAGGAGCGCTGCGCAGCTGCTGCCACAGCCGTGAAGGGCCAGGTGGAGGCCCTGTTGAAGAAGTTCCTCGCTGTCGACCCTGCACCTCCAACCGGTGGTGCCACCGATCCCGCGACCAAGGCCGGCGACGCTGCCGACGGGAAGACGCTTCCTGACGACGGCGCCCATGGCTGAAGACAAGGCTTGCTAGTGCACAATGGCGCTCCTTCCCGTTTTACCTTCCTGCAAACTTTCCTGCGACATATGGCGTGCCTCATGGAGGCGTTAAACTTCTTGTCGATGCTTATGGAACAATATGTTTCGTAATATTTTATTTAGGTTCTGTGATCTCCTTTCCATTTGCTTAATGTTCTACGTCGGCAGAGCCCGACCCCGCACATACCTCGGCTGCCGTTGGGCCGTCCGGAACACCAGGACGAGGCCAAGGGGTGAGGGGCTATGTGGCCAGTTAGGCTCCTGAGTCGCGATGCTCAGGAGTCCCCCTTGATGCGCAAACCGCCTGCGGGAAGGAGAAGCAGAAATAGGTCTTAGGGTTCTACGTCGGCAGGGCCCGACCCCGCACATAGCTCAGCCGCCGTTGGGCCGTCCGGATCACCAGGACAGGACCAAGGGGTGAGGGGCTACGTGGCCAGTTAGGCTCCTAAGTCGCGATGCTCAGGAGTCCCCCTTGACGCGCAAACCGCCCTTCATACCTGCCCTTGCCGAGGTCTCGCTCGAGAGGGGTGCGCGACGACTAGGTCTGAGGGACCTGGTAGGGCGGCGTACACTAGGCGTGACCTGAGCATAGCCCCCGTGCACAGCCCCCTCGCGTGAATCTCCCGAGGAGAGGTGTTGCGACGAAGCCGGACACTGAGCTTGGAGGCTCCCTGTGGTTCGTACGGCCATGGGGCCGCCCTCAGTTGTTTATCACCAGCGCGGAGCGTAGCTCTTCCGCACTTGCACGGGCATAGCCGCTCTTCGACTGTGTCTACTACCAGCGCAGAGCATGGTGCTTCCACGGGTGTGTGGGTGAGGGCTCCCTCTGAGTGGAACCCCCGGGGCGTGTACATCCCCGCCCTGACACGTGGCTTGCATGGCAGGGCTAGACGAGGTATGCCCGGGCACTCGTGAGCCAGCGCAGGACTCATGAGGCCCTACCTCAAGGCGGGTTGTGCCTGGTCTTGATTCTTGATGGCTATGGTGACCCTGCGAGATGGTTAGGTAACCTGCGCCGGACGAATCTCCTGAGGCGATCACATGAGAAGGCCAGATACCAACGACCCCGGAGTTGACGTGAATGGGGCCGACCCGCCAGATAGAGCTCAGTCGTTGGGTTTATCGACGTTGCAGGGACGGACCCGAGCATAGACGCCGTGCCTAGACTTCTCATGCGAAGAATCCTGAAGAAAGACGACCGGCGCGCGGCTCCCATGTTGGCGAGGCACCGGGTCGCACGCCCTTGCCTGTCCTTCCACGATTAGCTCATGCGAGAACAAGGCTCCAAGGGCCATGGGAGGTGACGTACACGGGAACGGGCCCGCGAGCCAGAGCTCAGCGTCTTGGGTTTGGCGACACTGCAGGGACGGACCCGGGCACAACCGCCTTGCCAGTCCTTAATCATGAGGCAGTCGTGGGCGGGCTTGCAAGGGCGTACAACATTCGTGGTATCGAAGTACCGGACAGGCAGGTAGTAATCATAGGGAATTCATGCAAGGAGACACGCTAATCCAGATAGATGTAAGAACGATACATGCCACAGGGACGGACCCATGCGGCCTGGGGATGATGTAGCCCGAGAGGCGCTCCCATCAAAGTAAGCTAGTGATGCAAAAGGATACACGTCGCAAGGACAGGCCCGCGCGACTTGGGGATAATGCTGCCCGAGGGGCGCCCCAACTGAATGAACTGGAGAGGGTCACCTGATACCGTAGCTGGAGTGGTGTTGGAGTAGCTGAAGAGGCATGCCGAAGGGCTGTACCTCATGAGCCGCCAGGGTCCTGAGCCTCAGGAGGCTCCGCAGGCCCAGGTGGCTCCTGAAGGACCGTCGCGATCTCCTCCAGGACAGCATGATGCCTGGCCTCCTGAGCCGCCAGGATGCTCCGCAGGTGGTGCTGAGAAGTGATAGCTGTGTTCGGCAAGCCAAACGGCATGCGAACGTAGATGTGAGATGGACCCTCGCACTGTCCAACGCGCGAAGGCCAGAAACGTCCCTGAGAAGCGGCCCTGTTGAGCCCCGGAATGTTGACGCAGACGCGCAGCCCGCCGTCCTTGCCAGGATGGGGAGCTGCGCCAGGTGGTGGGCGGCGGTCGCCGCGTATGGTCCTTGCCTCTTGAAGCTCCTGGATCGCCTTCGTGATGAACACCCGAGCACTAGGCGCTCCACGCCTCGTGCCCTCTTGAGGGAAACATGCGGCGGAGCATGCCTCCACGTGGTGCCCGAACGCTTCCCTCGTAATGCTGGCTAGGTCTGAGGCCCTCCAGAAGAGAGCCCCCGAGCCCTACCCGAGGAGGGCGCCGGGCGCACCTTCCTATGCGAGGGAGGGAGGTGCCCCAGCTGCGGGCGCAGGTCCTGAGGTGGTAACGCTGGAGACACCGCTCTCCTGAGGCCCTGGGTGGAGTAGCTATTTCTTCTTCTTGGGGATGGCCTCGGGAGGGTGGAGGGTGCCTTCATTGTGTGGGTCTTCGATCGCAGCGGCTTGAAAGCGCGCTCAAGGGAGCACACCACATCTCTTTCTTCGCAGGGGACGGTGATGACGCCGCCGCTCCCTGGCATCTTGAGGACGTTGTAGCCATGATGGGTTACTGCCATGAACTTGGCCAATGCTGGATACCAGGGGATGGCGTTGTACGGCAGATGGATGTGGGCGACGTCGAAGTCGATGAGCTCGGTGCAGTAGTTGTTACGCTGGCCGAAGGTGACAGGGAGGCGGACCTGCCCTATCGGAGTGGTGGAGCCGTCGGTAATTCCTCAGAAGGGCTTGGTAGGCTGTAGCTGATCGTATGGCACTTGGAGGCTATCGAATGTCTCGACGGACAGGACATTGAGCCCTGCGCCGCCGTCAATGACGGTCTTGGTGACTTGGACATTACTGATGACGGGTGAGCAGAGCATCGGGAGGGCGCCGGCAGTTGCCGCACACTTGAGCTGGTCTGACGAGCTGAAGGTGATGGCGCATTTGGACCACCTGAGCGGGCACGTGGCCTCGAGCCTGGGGAGGGCCGCGTTCACCTCACCAGCAAACTGCTTGAAGATACGCTGAGAGGCTGGGGCTTGAGCGCCACCCAAGATGCAGGCGATGGCACGTGGCTCCTGGAAGCCCCCAGCCCCCTCGTCCTGATGGTGGTCGTTGTTCCTCCTTTGTGGCGGCGGCAGCGGAGGGAGGCCGGCGTTGCCCTGAGGACGGTCCTCACGAGGCTGGTCCCTCCAGGCGCCCTCAGGGGTTTGTCCTGCCAGTGGTCCTCGCGAGGCCGGTCGCGCCATTCCTAGCGGGGGCCGCAGTCGTCCCAGTGTCCCCCACTTTGTCCTCCTCCTTGGCCATAGCCCCGGTCGTTGCGCTCGGGGCATCGACCGAAGCGTCCATCTCGAATGGCCCTGAGCTCTTGACAGTTGTTGGTGTTGTGGCTGTGAATGTTGTGGAAGGCGCAGAATGGATGGCTGCTCTTGGATGACTCGGAGTGGTCCCGGCCGCGCTTCATATCCGGGTCAGCCGCGAGCACAGCTGCTCCTTTGCGCTTCACGTCCTTGGCCTTGGCTTTCTTGTCCTTTTGGTCGGCAGCTGGGAGCTCGAGGAGGAAAAGGCGCCCTTTCTCAGCTCTTGCGCACTTGGTCGCCATGTCGAACATCTCTAGGGCCGTGCATAGCCTCGTGGATGGCGAGCTCCTCCTTCATCTTGGCGTCACGGACGCCATCGGAGAACGCTGAGATGATGGCCTCGTCCGTCACCTTGGGAATCTTGAGGCGAACGCTGTTGAAGTGCTGGATGTACTTCTGCAGAGTTTCTCTGGCTGTTGCTTGATGCGCCGTAGGTTACCCGCGGCCGGCGGGCGGTCGTGAGTGCCCTGGATGTTCAAGAGCCATGAGCACGCGCCATCCTTGAGGGCCATGGGGAACCAATTCGCCATGACCTTCTCGTCGCTGTTGGCCGCCTCGATGCTCAACTCGTAGAGCTGCAGGAACTCCGCGGGGTCGGGGGTGCCGTCGTAGCGCGGAGGCAGGTCTGGCTTGAACTTGCCGGGCCAGACGACGCTGCGCAATTTAGGAGTGAAGGCACGACAGCCTGCGGTGGTCACCGAAGCCCGCCGCGGAGGCGGAGCCTGGTCTGGATACCCACGCGCCGCCGCCGCAGGCGGCGCACGGTCTTAGCGCAGTGGTGCTGGAAGCACAGGGGCGTTTTCTTGTGGCGGAGGGACCTTTTGGCAGCTTCCTTCTTCGTTCGTGGGCCCCCGGCGTGGCGGGTCACGCCGCGGGGCCGCGTGTCTTGGTGCGAGGGCGCCACCTTGATGCGGAGGTGGTGGAGGCGCTCCGTGGGCGACGTGGCCCGCTGCTAGAGGACGACGAGGCAGTGAGAGAGATGGTGCAGGAGAGCCCCAGCGGTGCTGATGAGCTCGGCGATGCGGTCTAGCCAGTCCTTGTGGAGGTCGTCGACGGGGCGGTAACGCAGGAGCTCACATGCCATGAGCAGCGCGGCCTGCGCGTCCGCGGGCGCACGACGAGCGTGGGACGACGAGCCGGCCGGAGTCAGCGACGGGGTGGTCGTGCGCCCATCTCACCGCACAGAAGGGTGCAGCGACGAAGCTTGCAGCTCGTTTCCCGCCGGGCCGGTGGCGGCGTTGGGTGATGGAGAACGACGGGGAGGTCCACCGACGGGAGCTGTCTGAGCGACGCAGGCAGCAAGGGTGGCCCGGCGCTCAGCGCGAGCTCGGCGAGCGTCAGCCATGGACGCGGTAAAGCGGTGGAACACGGATCGACCGAAGAAAAGGCTTCAGTGCACCCCTACCTGGCGCACCAAATGTCGGATTACGGGTTCCGGCAAACTCTTGAGGTCCGAACACTGGGGTGCACACGAAGATCTCTCTTCCCCTAGCTCACACTCTCAACGATCTCAAGGCCTAGCTCGCTGAACCCAAAGAACAAGGGACACAAGAGTTTATACTGGTTCGGGCCACCGATGTGGTGTAATACCCTACTCCAGTGTGGTTAGGTGGATTTCCTTGTAGTCTAAGGATCAACAAGTACAAGGGAAGAACAGCCTCCTGAGGAGAGGTGTTCTTGAGCTCGAGGAGCTTGTGAGTTGGCCTTGGTGGAATGAGTCCAATCCAAGATCCCCCTTTCCTATGGTGGTGGCTAGTCCTATTTATAGAGGCCCTGGTCCTCTTCCCAGATATTAGGCGGGAAGGGATCCCACAATGGCCAATTTTAAGGGGGACAACTAGTACAAGTTATCCTGACAAAAGGTGGTCTTCGCCTGCCAAAGGCTCTGGTGGTGACGCCGTCGTGGGCTCCGTGGTGACCTCCGTCCCGCCGTCCTGCTGGTCTTTGTCTCGTTGCACCGATATGGAAACCTTTGCCTGATGCCTCGGGACTCCTCGCCCGCGCTTGCCCCTTTAGCACCAAAGAGGAAACTGGTACTCTCCGCCCGCTGGCGCCCGCCCGACTTCGGTCGTCATGGCTCACATCACGCGAACCTCGCGAGGTGCCCTTGCATAGATATCCGCGCTCCTCGGGAGCCAGCCTAGTGAGGCTGCCCCTGAGGAGGCCTTGGCATCGTCCGCCTCGCGAGGCTTGGCCCCTCGCGAGGGTCTTGAGTGGCTGTTGATGAAGATGGGCCGTACCAGGTCGTTGGTGGAGGCACGCCCCGGGCTGCAGGCAGGCAAGTCTGGGGACCCCCGTTCTGAGGACGCCGACAACCGTGATATAAAAGGAATTAAGGGGACACAAAAACTCAAGCTTGGGGATGCCCAAGGCATCCCAAGATAATATTTCAAGAAGTCTCAAGCATATAAGCTTGGGGATGCCCCGGTAGGCATCCCACCTTTCTTCAACAACAATTATCGGTTAGTATCGGTTGATCCTAAGTTTTTGCTTCTTCACATGATGTGTGATATTCTTAGAATGTCATTTTATTTTTTGCTTGCTGTTTTAATAAGAGAGAGTCCTCGAATGAGTAAGATACTTCAAGTAAGTTGTCATCGGTGCAATAAGGCAATAAAAATTGCTTCTAAAAGTGTTAGATCATTTAGTGTAAGAGAAAATTGAGCGTTGTACGAACTTATGATGGCAAAGAATAAAAGCGACAGACTGCATAATAAAGGTTGCTATCATAAGGGGCAATATAACGTGACGTTCTTTTTCACTAAGGGATTGAGCATACAAACAAAAAGCGCATGGCAACCTCTGCTTCCCTCTGCGAAGGGCCTACCTTTTACTTTTATGTATTTACTTTCATGCAAGAGTCAAATTTTTTCTCTCTATTCCTTTTTATTTTTCTCTTTTGGCAAGAATCATGTGGTGAGTGAAAATCTAGGAACATATATCCAGTTGGATACAGGTAGCATGAGTTATTATTGTTGGCATCACCCTTGAGGTGAATACGTTGGGAAGCGAAATTATAAGCCCCTATCTTTCTGTGCATGTGTATGCTGTGAGTGTTAGCAATCATAGAAGACTATATGATGGTTGAGTATGTGGATCTCTTACTTAGACTCTGTTGAATAAGTTGAATTGCAATTGCTTGGTGGCTGAGAACATAGGTTGTTGAGTTTCAAGAGAATTCGTTGTTTGAACCACAACATGTGAATTGGTTGCTACTTTAACATGAGAAGTTTTATAAGAAAGAATTATTGCTATGATGCTAGGAAAAGTGATTGAAAATGTCATTGATCAAACTTGCGCACTTTGCTAGCATTCACACTTCATAACTTATTTCTTTTATCATTTACCTACTCTAGGACAAGTAGGAATTAAGCTTAGGGATGCTGATACGTCTCCAACGTATCTATAGTTTACGAAGTATTCATGCTGTTATATTATCATTCTTGGATGTTTTATAATCATTTTATAGCAACTTTATATAATTATTTGGGACTAATCTATTGACCCAGTGCCCAGTGCTAGTTGTTGTTTTTTGCTTGTTTTTTACATCGCAGGAAATCAATATCAAACGGAGTCCAAACACCGCGAAATTTTTTGTGGATTTTTTATGGACTAGAAGACATCCAATGGGCCAGGGCAGCACTTGGGGGGTGCCCCGAGGGGGGCACAACCCACCAGGGCGCGCCTGGGCCCCCAGGCGCGCCCCGGTGGCTTGTGCTCACCTCGGTGGCCTCCCGCACCGCCTCTTTGCCCTATAAATTGCCAAATATTCCAAAACCCTCGGGGGTTACCCTAGTCAGAAGTTCCGCTGCCGCAAGGCTCTGTAGCCACGAGAAACCAATCTAGACCCCGTTCTGGCACTCTGCCGGAGGGGGGAATCACCACTAGTGGCCATATTCATCATCCCGGCGGCCACCATGATGAGGAGGGAGTAGTCCACCCTCGGGGATGAGGGTTTGTACAAGTAGCTTTGTGTTTAATCTCTCTCTCTCTCTCCCGTGTTCTTGAGATGTCACAGTTTTGATGTATCGCGGGCTTTGTCAATATAGTTGGATCATATGTTGTTTTCCCCTCTCTATCTTGTTGTGATGAATTGAGTTTTCCCTTTGAGATTTCGTTTTATCGGATTGAATACTTTTATGGATTTGAGAGCACTTGATAGATGTCTTGCATATGAATACCCGTGGTGACAATGGGGTATTATTTTGATTCACTTGATATATGTTTTGGCACTCAACTCGCGGATTCCCGTTTTGACATTGGGGTAATCTACGCATAGGGGTTGATGCACGTTCTTGTCTTTGTTTCTCCGGTAGAAATCTTGGGGCACTCTATGAGGTTCTTTGTGTTGGATTGAGTATTACGAATCTGAAATTATTTGGTGTTATTTTAGTACGAACTCTTGGATAGATCGATCGGAAAGAATAGCTTCGAGGTGGTTTCGTACCCTACAAACGATTTCTTCTTATGTTCTCCACTAGATTGGAACTTCGGAGTGATTCTTCATCGCACATTGAGGGATGGTTATATGATCCAATTATATTAGCATTGTTGGGAGATTGCACTAGTGAAATTACGGACCCTAGGCCTCATTTTCAAGCATTGCAATACCGTTTTTGCTCCGTTTTATCAATTGCTACCTTGCTGTTTTTTATTGTTCCTATTACAAAAATCAATATCTACTATCGTTACTACACTTTTATCACCATCTCTTTGCCGAGCTAGTGCACCTATACAATTTGCCATTGTATTTGGTGCACTGGGGACACAAGAGACTCTTTGTTATTTGGTTGCAGGGTTGTTTGAGAGAGACCATCTTCATCCTATGCCTCCCACGGATTGATAAACCTTAGGTCATCCACTTGAGAGAAAATTTCTACTGTCCTACAAAACTCTGCGCTTGGAGGTCCAACACGAGACTAAAATAATAAAGTTGCGTAGTAGACAGCATGCCCCATCGCACACGAGTTATCTGCGGAACTCGTCTGCCATGCAAGACTCCATCACACACGTTTCCCAACACTTACCGTGTACGATAATGCTCTATCACAAATGGTTCAGGAGCCCCTTCGCACACATACAAGTGCTGCAGACCGTTTGGGATTTGTTGTGTATCACCGATGGTTGCAGTAAGAGTGACGTGTGCTTTTCGTTTAGGATCCCACACGTTTCCTGAAACTTTACGACTGGGATTGTATTTTACATTGGGCACGGTTTTCTCCGAGCTCTCGTGTGCGATAATGTGATATCGCAAACGGTTCCGGAGCCCCTACGCACACGTAGTAGTGCTGCAAATCATACGGTTCCGCTACGATTGACGTATGCTTTCTGATGTGGATCGCACACACTCATTTAGTTGAACCGTGTGCGGAGTAATTGCCAGGTTAAAACAAAAATATCCCATTTGAGTTGGCATGCAAAAAAGCAAATTTGCCACAATATTCAATTGAACAAATAGTGTCCACAGGAAGAACATTCATCAGATTTCGCAACAATTGCAATTCAACAAATGGTAGCTGAATTCCAATGATTTCTCGACATATATATGCATTACATAATTAATCATAGTGTATAAAATACGAAGACCGTACCTCATCAAATGGAAAATAATGGATCCAAGCGTATATGTTTAGCGGCTAACTCTTACTCAATGTTTCAGGAGAAGGCATGCGGAAATCTTCATTATCAGCAGTGGGATTGATTTAGTGATTCAGGAAGAAGTCGCTAATAAATCTCCGAACCATCAGCAATTCACCAGCGGGGAGCGGTTCAGGGGTCCTTGATTCTAAGATGAGTTGTAGTATTTTTAAGATAAGAATGTGCCATATGAGTGGAGTAGAAGATATTAATTAAGATATACTTACTGGTACTAATTCGTGAGCATCTTAACAACTAATAGCAGATTTGCAGATGGAGATCATGTGTCTGCAAACGTAGTATCCACAAAGGTTGGTCCCTGCTTGTTGCCGAGGAAACTGAAATGTTTTGTACATAATTTGTCCTGTTAGGAACAACCTAACCGGTGTTAGATGTATTTTTTCTTTGGACATAAACAGAAAGAGGTTTATTTAGAAGCTTGAACATTTGGCTGGCATAAGAAAAGGTATTTGCAGACTATTGGATACATTTTCCGAAAATAACCGATTTCGGTGTGTTACCGGAGAAACGATCTCGTGCTGCAGAGGTAATTCCCTCTTGAACAAGTTCCCTGGTGTAGTTTTCCACACTGCAAATAAATATGAATTTTTACAACATCAATTATTAAACCAGATATGAATGCAAATGTCAACATCATAGAATTAAATACCTATCCATGAATTGCTGAAGAAGGGTCAGATCCTGAGCGTTTGTTGACTCTCCGAGAGAATCCACGTAGTAAACTGTGTTCTTGTTTGGAACAATGAATACCAATATCCAGTGATTGATACATATTAAGAAAGCCATGAACTTACGAGTGATGTCAAAATCTGAAAGACAATCAGTGTATGCGTGGTTGTTTACTTGACTTACCATTCATGATATGGCCAGACAAATGATCTGCATGGGACGTGTGATGACCCACAAGTATAGGGGATCTTCGTAGTCCTGTCGATAAGTAAGAGTGTCGAACCCAACGAGGAGCATAAGGAAAGGACAAGCAGTTTTCAGCAAGGTTATCTCTGCAAGCACGGAAATTATCGGTAACAGATAGTTGTGTGATATGATAATTCGTAACGGGTAACAAGTAACAAAAGTAAACAAGGTGTAGCAAGGTGGCCAAATCCTTTTTGTAGGAAAGGACAAGCCTAGACGAACTCTTATATAAAGCAAAGCGCTCCCGAGGACACATGGGAATTGTTGTCAAGCTAGTTTTCATCATGCTCATATCATTCGTGTTCATTACTTTGATAATTTGATATGTGGGTGGACCGGTGCTCGGGTGCTGCCCTTCCTTGGACAAGCCTCCCACTTATGATTAACCCCTCTCGCAAGCATCCGCAACTACAAAATAAGAATTAATATAAATCTAACCATAGCATGAAACATATGGATCCAAATCAGCCCCTTACGAAGCAACTCATAAACTAGGGTTTAAGCTTCTGTCACTCTAGCAACCCATCATCTACTTATTACTTCCCAATGCCTTCCCCTAGGCCCAAACAATGGTGAAGTGTCATGTAGTCGACGTTCACATAACACCACTAGAGGAAACACAACATACATCTCATCAAAATATCGAACGAATACCAAATTCACATGATTACTTATAACAAGACTTCTCCCATGTCCTCAGGAACAAACGTAACTACTCACAAAGCATATTCATGTTCATAATCAGAGGAGTATTAATTATCATTAAGGATCTGAACATATGATCTTCCACCAAATAAACCAACTAGCATCAACTACAAGGAGTAATCAACACTACTAGCAACCCACAGGTACCAATCTGAGGTTTTGAGACAGAGATCCGATACAAGAGATGAACTAGGGTTTGAGAGGAGATTGTTCTGGTGAAGATGTTGATGGATATTGACCCCCTCTCGATGAGTGGATAGTTGGTGATGATGATGGCTTCTATTTCCCCCGTCGTGGAGGGATGTTTCCCCGGCAGAACAGCTCTGCCGGAGCCCTAGATTGGTTCTGCCCAAGTTTCGCCTCGAGACAGCGGCGCTTCATCCCGAAGGCTTCCTTATGATTTTTTCAGGTCAAAACACACCGTATAGCAGAAGATGGGTGTCGGGGGCCTGCTAGGTGGCCCACAAGACCGGAGGGCGCGCCCAGGGGGGTAGGGCGCGCCCTCCACCCTAGTGGATGGCAGGTGGCCCCCCTTTGGTGCTTTCTTCGCTCAATATTTTTTATATAGTCCAAAAATATTCTCCTTGAAGTTTCAGGACTTTTGGAGTTGTGCAGAATAGGTCTCTAATATTTGCTCCTTTTCCAGTCCAGAATTCCAGCTGCCGGCATCCTCCCTCTTCATGTAAACCTTATAAAATAAGAGAGAAAAGGCATAAGTATTGTGATATAATGTGTAATAACAGCCCATAATGCAATAAATATAGATATAAAAGCATGATGCAAAATGGACGTATCAACTCCCCCAAACTTAGACCTCGCTTGTCCTCAAGCGAAAGCCGATATCGAAAAATATGTCCACATGTTTGGAGATAGAGGTGTCGATAAAATAAAATACGGACATGAGGGCATCATGATCATCTTTAGAACAACAACATATAATGCCATATAATTTCTTATGCTAAAGTAACAATTCGTTCACAAGATAAGGTATAAATGAGAAACTTCATTGAAAACTAACAAACTATGATCTCAGTCTAAAGCAATTTCAATTTATCATAACATCGGAAAGAGTCAATTCAAGAGCTTTCAGCAAGTCCACATACTCAACTATCATATAATCTTTCACAATTGCTAACACTCACGCGATATTTATGGGTTCAAAGTTTCAATCAGACACAGAGACAGATAGGGGCTTATAGTTTCGCGTGCCAACCTTTTACCTGTACGTGGCTTTTATTTCTTCCATATCACAAGTTCATATAAAGCTTATTATCTTCACAACATATTTAGAGAGCAATTTTATTGCATGCACCGGTGACGACTTACATGAAGGATCTTACTCAATCCATAGGTAGGTATGGTGGACTCTCATGGCAAAACTGGATTAAGGGATGTTTGGAAGCACAAGTAGTATCTCTACTTGGTGCAAAGAATTTGGCTAGCATGAGAGGGAAAGGCAAGCTCAACATGTTGGATGATCCATGACAATATAACTTCTATTCGGATATAAGAAAACATAACCCATTATGTTTTCTTCCTTGTCCAACATCAACTTTTTGGCATGTCATATTTTAATGAGTGCTCACAATTACAAAAGATGTCCAAGATAGTATATTTATATGTGAATCCTCTCTTTCTTTATTACTTCCTATTAATTGCAACAGTGACCAAAACTATGTTTGTCAACTCTCAACAACTTTTATTCCTCATACTTTTTATATGTGAAGTCATTACTCTCCATAAGATCAATATATGATCTTTTTATTCTTTCTTTTTATTTAATTCCCTCAAGATCATAGCAAGAAGAAAAGCCCTCAACTCAAAACTACTCTTTATTATATATAACTCAAGGACTCGATTACATAGAGGGAACATAAAGGAAAACTCAAGGCTAGATCATACTAAAACTTTATTCTACTAGATCAAAATATAACCAAAAGGATCAAACTAAGAAAAATGATAAAGATAGAGGTGTGATGGTGATACGATACCGGGGCACCTCCCCAAAGCTTGGCAGTTGCCAAGGGGAGGGCCCATACCCATGTATTTATGTCTCTTTCTTCGGAGGTGGTGATGATGGAGTTGTTGATGTAGTAGGCTTGTCATCCATCTTCCAAGGCATAGGATCACCATCATAGAAAGATGAACGAGTCTCCGGGATCCTCAAATCTGTAGCCAAACTCATCCTCTTAAATCTGTATTCATACTCACAGTTTTGGTTTTGCAGGTCATAGATCTGGGCTTGGAGATGCTCGATTTTCTCATGAAGCTTGAATATGGCCTCCCCAATGTTCCTGGCATCCAGCTTGTGATTGTTGTTGAACTCCGCGATCATCATGTGATTAGCATTGAGTCCATGTTCCACCATCCCTTGTCACTTGAAAACTTGCTGCTCCATTGCTTCGAGTCTTGTCTCCATGCTTCTGGTCTTCTTCGGCCCCTCAACATCGCGGATGTGCAAAACCCCCTCACGCATCTCAATGGTTTGAGGGTGTTGCAGCACCTCCGCGAGGTAAGGGTTGATGACCTTCTCGAAAACTTGTCCTTGGGGGCGCTTGGAGACGTCATGGTGATCTAGATCTGTCAGAAAAACAGCTCAAAACAAAAACATGAGATATTGTCATGGTACGGTGGTCAAAACCTTCGGGAGATTATATATTGAATTTTTACCGACCAAAAGAAGTATTGTGCAAGAAAACGGAGTACGAAGGGCACACGAGGTAGCCACAAGGCAGGGGGCGCGCCCAGAGGGGTAGGGCGTGCCCTCCACCCTTGTGGATGCCCAGTGCGCTCTTCGGACTACTTTTAATATTCCTAATTTTTTAAATATTCCAAAACGGACAAAAATTGCCATTAGAAAAGTTTTGGAGTCGGTTTACTTACCGTACCACATACCTATTCATTTTCGGAGTCTGAAATGTTCTGGAAAGTGTCCCTTATGTACTCCTCCGGTGTTACGGTGTCAATTGTGTTGGTCTCAACATTTATGGGATTACCTGAGATATAATGTTTGATTCTTTGACCGTTTGCCAACTTCGGATTTGTGCCTTCGGCGTTGTTCATTTTGATGGCACCGGAATGATAGACCTCCTCGATAATGTAAGGGCCTTCCCATTTAGGGAGAAGTTTTACTGCAAAAAATCTTAAGCGAGAGTTGTATAGCAAAACATGATCACCTACATTAAAGTCACGCTTTTGTATCCTCTTGTCATGCCATCTTTTAAGTTTTTCTTTAAACAACTTGGCATTCTCATAGCCTTGGGTTCTCCATTCATCAAGCGAGCTAAGGTCAAATAACCCCTTCTCACTGCCATGTTTGAAATCATAATTGAGCTCTTTAATAGCCCAATATGCCTTATGTTCTAGTTCAAGAGGTAAGTGACATTCTTTTCCATAAACCATTTTATAAGGAGATATACCCATAGGATTCTTATAAGCAGTTCTATAAGCCCATAATGCATCATCAAGTTTCTTAGACCAATTCTTTCTAGATCTATTAACAGTCTTTCGCAAAATCAATTTAATCACTCTATTGCTCAATTCTACTTGACCACTAGACTGAGGATGATATGGAGATGCAATTCTATGGTTAACATCATACTTAGCAAGCATTTTACGGAAAGCACCATGAATAAAATGTGAACCACCATCAGTCATGAAATATCTAGGGACTCCAAACCTCGGAAAAATAACTTCTTTAAGCATCTTAATAGAAGTGTTATGATCAGCACTACTAGTTGGAATAGCTTCTACCCACTTAGTAACGTAATCAACAACAACTAAAATATGTGTATACCCATTAGAGGAAGGAAAAGGTCCCATATAATCAAAGCCCCAAACATTAAATGGTTCAATAACAAGTGAATAATTCATAGGCATTTCCTGACGTCTACTAATATTACCAATTCTTTGGCATTCATCACAGGACGAGACAAACTTACGAGCATCCTTGAAGAGAGTAGGCCGATAAAAACCAGATCGTAATACCTTCTGTGCAGTTCTATCTCCAGCATGGTGTCCTCCGTATTATTCGGAGTGGCACTTGCGTAGGATCTATTCCTGTTCATGCTCAGGTACACAACATCTAATAACACCATCTACTCCTTATTTATAAAGGTGTGGGTCATCCCAAAAGTAATGTCTTAAATCATAGAAAAACTTTTTCTTTTGCTGGTATGTGAAACTAGGTGGTATAAATTTGGCAACAATGTAATTAGCATAATCAACATACTATGGAGTATTACGAGAAGCATTTATGACAACTAATTGTTCATCAGGAAAGCTATCATAAATAGGCAGTGGGTCATAAAGAACATTCTCTAACCTAGACAAGTTGTTCGCAATGGGGTTCTCAGCTCCCTTTCTATCAATAATATGCAAATCAAATTCTTGTAGCAAGAGAACCCATCTAATAAGTCTAGGCTTAACATCTTTATTTTCCATAAGATATTTAATAGCAGCATGATCAGTGTGAACAATTACTTTGGAATCAACAATATAAGATCTGAACTTATCACAAGCAAAAACAACCGCTAAAAATTCTTTTTCAGTAGTATCATAATTTCTCTGGGCACTGTCTAGAGTTTTACTAGCATAATGAATAACATTCAATTTCTTATCAACTCCTTGTCCTATAACAACACCAACATCATGATCACTAGCATCACACATTATTTCAAAGGGTAAATTCCAATCAGGTGGCTGAACAATAGGTGCATAAATCAAGGCTTTCTTATGTATTTCATATGCTTCTACACAATCATCGTCAAAAACAAAAGGAACATCTTTTTGCAAGAGATTAGTGAGAGTCCTAGAAATTTTAGAGAAGTCTTTAATAAACCTCGTATAGAAACCAGAATGACCAAGAAAGCTTCTTATACCTTTGATATCTCTAGTACACAACATCTTTTCAATATCATCTACTTTAGCTTTATCAACTTCAATACCTCTTTCAGAAATTTTATGCCCCAAGACAATACCTTCATTAACCATAAAGTGGCACTTCTCCCAATTCAAGACAAGATTAGTTTCTTCACATCTCTGCAAAACTCGATCAAGGTTGCTTAAGCAATCATCAAAAGAAGTTCCGTAAACGGAGAAATCATCCATGAAAACCTCAACAATCTTTTCACAAAATCAGAGAATCACTACAAAAAAATACACTTCCGTGATGATACGTGTTTGTCACAGTAGGTCGTGCATGTACATCCATGACAAATTTATGACAGAATCAAGATAGTCATACCTGTGCTGTCGTAGAAGTGTTCCATGACATTACCAATATTATCATCACGGAAGTGTCCACTTCCATGACGATAAATCGCGCGTCACAGAAGTGCTTTCGTCAAGGGTGACCGACACATGGCATCCACCGTAACGGAACGCCGTTAAGCTATCGGGTCAGGTTTTGGATCCGATAACCCGTTAACAGCCCCGACCAATGGGGATTTTCCACGTGTAAAATCATCATTGGCTGGAGGAAATAGTGTCGGCTCACCGTTGGGACAGATGTCATCCGCTCATTAGACCGAAGGCGCCTATGATACGGCGACACGTGGCACGGCCCAACAGAGGCCCATTCCTGTGAAAAGGCCGGCCCGTTTGACTTGGTCAAAAGGTGGCGGGCCGGCCCACGGAAAGCCTGTTAACGGCCTGTTCGCATATAGCCCATTTACAGCCCGCTAACCCAGGGCCCGTTACGCCCTATCCGAATTAGGCCCAGTAGCGTCATCTGGGCCGTCCAATATGATTCAGCCCGTTTTAACTTCCGGCCCATGTGTGGCCCATGACTTCTTTCGGCCCATATGAGGACCTTTGTAACTCTTGGCCCATTAACGGCCCGTGGTGAAACTGGCCCGTAATGAACAGTGTATCACTTTATACCCATTAACGGCCCGTTATTCCATTGGGCCGTTTCCAGCCCAAGTTATCTTTCGGCCTTCTCAGGGCCCATTGATTCTTGGGCTCATTTGCAGCATTCGGTTACATACGGCCCGTTACTGTCATTTTCTGCTTGTGGGCCAAATTCAGCCCGTCGTTACAGTCGGCCCGTTTGCGGACCGTTAATACGTTGGGCCGTTTTCATGTCAAAAAAAACCCGTTGGGCTGTTTTCATAGAGTTATCAAATACGGCCTATTAACGGCCCGTTATGGTCCACGAATAGTACGGCCCATGATTGGCGAAATGATGATACGCCCCGTAGAAGGCCCATGGATCCTACGGCCCGTATGAGGCCCATGGATAGTACGGCCCGTAGAAGGCCCATGGATCGTACGGCCCGTAGAAGGCCATGGACCCTACGGCCCGTAGAAGGCCCATGGACCCTAAGGCCCGTATAGAAGGCCGATGGATCCTACGGCCGGACGAAGGCCCATGGATCATACGGCCTGCAGGAGGCCCATGGTTACAACAGTCCGTGTGTTGCCACGATTATTTTGGCCTAGTTACCAAAAATAGGCTATTGTGGCCACTAGAAAAAAACAGAAAAAGAACTGCAGTGACTACAAGCAAACAACTAAACAAGACAATAAGGAAATAAATAAGCAAGCAATTAACGCTAGCCTATTACCGCTATTACACATATTACATCCACTGGGCATCAAAGTTCGCCACCAGTGCAAATATAGGGAACAAAGCAGCACATTACATACACTGGCCGTCAAAATTGGCCACCAGTGCAAATAAACGCGGCAGCAAAACAAGAGCATAACTGAAACAACTTCAGAAGAGCTCAAGAAACGTTATCCTGGGTATCCACCATGCTGGCAATAAGCTTAGCAAGCTGATTAGCTTTGTCCTGTTTGGCGCTAAAATCCTCCAACGCTTGCTGTTGCACCAGAAAGTATGCATCTGAATGCTCCAGGGACTTCCGCAGTCCTTCCGCTTCTTGTCGCAGCACAGCTGATCGATGTCTTTCAGCTTGTAGTTGAGACTCAAGAAACCGAACTGATTCAGACAGTGAGTTTGAATAGCTTGTGCAAGCGGTAGTGGCCAGTAACTCGAACACTAAACCAAGACAGGACTTTGGGGTTGTCTCGCTGTCTTCAAGATAGTCTTCCTTAGCTGTTTTATCAGCTTTGTTGGAGACCAACAAGGATGTGTCACTATCCTGAACCTTATCTGCATTACTTCCTTTACCATTGCTTAATAAGGCACTCTTCCCCAATATTCTGTCAGCATTCTAAAAGAAGAAACAAGCAGACACATAACAAGTTTAGCATGTACTAGTATATGAAACTCATTTCGGTGAACCAGTTCATTAGTAAGGTGGACAGGATTAAACTACCAAGTCTTCTATTGCCAAGTACTAGTACATAATAAAAGCATCAAACAAACATATATCTATGTCCTATGGTCACTGCATTGTCTTGCCAAATCAAAATAGAGACACGGTTCAAATCATATCAGTTCAAGACAAAGCAGCAGTGAAAGAATACAAAGCGTGGGAAACTACACGGCACAACAAGATTTCAGATGGGTACCACGGGTCTACATGTACAACAACACTATTGGCTCTGTTGTGATGCTAGTAATGTGCATGATATGAAAGTCAACTGTATACACAATTGAAATTGAAATCAACAGAGCTATTGATAAGAGCAAACCTGTTAAAGAAACATGCGTGAACATACCTGCTGTGCCATTGGAGTTTCGATTGGATCCTTCAATTTAAAAATAAGTTTGTATGAGTAAATACAGTGATACAAGAGCAAAGCAATCATAGTTAAAAAAGGCGCGCCTAAGCGAGCGCTTAAGCGCGCCTAGGCTCTAGGCGTTGGCAAAACGCATTGCGCATAACTACGCATAATCTGTGCATAACTGCGCATAAGCATGCGCTTTGGTCAGTAAAGCGCAAGGCGGTGGCAAAACGCACAATTAACGCCTAGCGCTTTTTTGAACTATGATAGCAATGGAATCTTAAATTAGAACAGTTGTTCTTCAGGTTTAGGCACTTGTTCTACATGAACAGAGTACAGTAAGACGCAAGAATATAATACTAAAAATAGAAAATGAGCTCATAGACCTTACCACATTCTTGGTTCGGGACCAGTACAGAACAAGGCGTTCCCAGTCATCGTCCAGTAAATGTGTCTCAGGAGAACGTAAGGGAATTTGATGAGTTTCTTTGCCGGTGAAGTACGTTTTCTTCAGGTAATTCCGATACTGCCACCAAGCATTCTTGAAGATAGCAGAGGTATTAGCACAGGTTACCTCATCCTGAGTTTCCAAATCGGTCCTTCTCTATAGAGAAAAATGGGAAAATTTGCTGTATTATAACCATCATGGAGGTAGGATGTATGGGACGAAGCAAAGTAATTGCCATGAATAACATTACTTACACATAACTCCTGGACAAACACCTGCAACTGGCATTTTCCTTCATCTTCAGTATAATATTTCCAAGATGGGAAGATACGCACATACGATTTAACAACATCAAATGCGATAGATGCTAAACTACGACTAGCTGGTTGTGCTTCCTCCACAGGAATAGGCGTACTAACTGGTGGAGTTGGGGTTCGCCGTGATAGTACTGGCCCTTTGGGCACTGGAGCTGCCTTACTAACTGCTCTTGTTTGGGAGCTCTGTGGTGGAGATGGTGCTGTGTCAACAGGAACTGGGTTACTATCGGCTGGGGTTGGGGTTAGATTGGGTGAAGCTGGTTCTCTGTCCATCGCAGTAGGGGTACAATCTGCGAGAGTTTGGGTTATGTGTGGTAGGGCTGGTTCTTGTGCATGTACAACCGGGGTGCTATCTCCACCAAGAGGTAGCACTGTTTTATTTGAAGACCGTGTTTTTAGTCCGCTAGATACTGGCATCACCCGCTCCAATTCAAATGGCTGATAAACAGGAAACATAGTTGAATGTACAGACATTGTATGAGAGACAGATGCAATAGATAGTGTGGAAAAAAGAGGGCATGAAATAGTTGACATGTATATTGTTTAACTAAAACGGATAGCATGACATAATTTCACATATATGATGTCTATCTAAACTGGATAGCATAGCATAACATAATTCAAAGATATGATGAATAACTAAACAGGATCGCATGACATAATTCACCTACATGTTATCTAAGTAATCAGGATCGCATCATTTAATTCACATATGTGATTTATATGCTAAACAGAGGGCATTCGATATGATGTCTGAACTAAGAACATGGTGTTGAATATTGTGTATATGATGTCTAAACTATGCAATGCAAGACACCGTATGCATGATATGAGCAGTATAACCGTGCCAAGTTAGAGCATACACCTCAGTGGGGGAATAGGACTGGTCATCTGTCTCTGAATCCATCTCTGAGGAGCTATCGGGACCCAACAAGAGATCTGCTTCGACAGGTAGCACTGTCTGCTCTGAAGGCCTTGTTTTCACTCCAGATTTTTCCATCTCCCACCCAAATGGCTGATTCACAGGAAGAGTAGTTTAATGTACAAACATTGTCGACAAATGGAAATGTAATGAAGAAAAGGATGGGCAAGATATCATTCAAATATATGATGCCTGGTTAAACAGGATGGCATTGCACATTTCACATATATTATGGCTGGCTAAAAGACATGAGACTGCATAATTCCCATATATGATATAGAAACTAAACAGGTGGCATTACAGAACATGTCTAAACTAAGCAGATGACATATATGATGTCAAAAGTAGGCACTGCAAGGCAACATATGCATGATATGACTAACATCATCATGCCAAGGTAGAGCAAACACCTTGGGGGGTAAATAGGAGTGGTCAGCGGCGTCTGAATCCGCCTCAGAACAGATATCTTCCTCTGGATTACAATCTGGAGAGGGGTGGGGAGGGTTTGCCATTGAACCCACCATGGAGCGATGTCTGCATGACATTGTATTGCCGCGCAAAACTCTTCTCTTTTTCTCTACATGTTCAGCATGACTGTGTACAATATCTGACATGCATACGAAAAAAATATGGTGAGATTATGTAAGGAGAGCATGCAGAAATTTAGAGTGATGGTAACAACCAGTGGATCGACGTTTTTCCGTTGAACCAAAATAGCCCTAATGGATCGACGTGAATGTATAGTAATAAGTGATGCAACAAGTGTACAACCTCTTTGCCGTAGCCGTGTCGACCTCAGCATCATTGGGTTGGTCGCTGAAGCAGTTGAGGCAGAGGTGGCTGTCGGAGGTGTGGAGGGAGATCTGAGGAATCTGTAGACGGCGTCCAGGGCACTGCTCTGTTGTGATGGATCGTTCTGTCGTTGGAGCAGCTCCGGTGAGCCGTAAGACGTCAAGGCTGAAGCAGCACAAGACAGACATCGTCAATCTCAAGTGGGATTCTAATAGCATCTCCAATAGATGATGTAAAATGGATGTAAAATTAACATCACCAAAAACCACCTGACTACAACAGATGAGGTAAAAACTGTTGACTCTGAACTTAACTGTCGAAACTGAAATTTACTGTGGAATCTGAATGCTACTGTCGAAACTGAACGCAATGGTAGCAGAGAGGCACTTGACATGTAGTTTAGGGAGGGCCTGCAGTTCATCTTCAACCTGCACCCCCCTGAGCCGCCAGCCACCACCGGCCGAACCGCCGGCCCCAGCGCCGCCTCGCCGCCCCGAAACAACTCGCCACCGCCGCCCCGGCCAGCCCTCTAGGCCCCCCGCCCCCACCCTGAACCCTAAGATAGATAGTGGGGTACCTCTCCGGCGAGCCCCCGTCCCCGCTGCGGGTGGTTCTTCCTTAACTCCGGCGAGCCCCCCCCAACCCCTGAAAATCGACTGACCCAAAAGTCGATTCAGTCGACTGAAGTGTGGCTTAATCGGAGCAGAGCAGCAGCACGAGCGAGGGGGAGAGCAGCAGCAGCAGCTGGGCGAGCGAGCGATCGAGCGAGAGCCGGAGCAGCAGCAGCAGATCCGGCTGGTATGGACGCCGCCGCCGAAGGGGCCTCGCACTGGGGGAGAGCCGCCGTGGAGATGTCGCCCGCGGCGCCGGCTTCAAGGTAGCCGCTCCATGGGGGTGCGGGATGGAGCACCGTCGGCGCCGGGAGGTCGAGTTAAGGAGAAGGTGCGATGCGATGAGTGTACAACCTCTTTGGTGGCGCCGAGTAGGCCTCGGCTTCGTCCGAGGAGTCGGTGAGGATGCTGCGGTTCCGGTGGAGCAGGTTAAGGCGGCGCTGTGGGGATGGAGCAGCCGCGATAGACGAGGCGATCGTCGGAGCAGCTCCTTGGAGGTGGAGGACGGGGCGGCTGAACCGGCGGGACGGCGAGATGGACGACGGATCCTCATCCGGGGAGGTGGACGAGGGACGTCGAGCTGTTGCGGTGGACGACGTCGTCGGGGAAGAGGCTCCGGCTGGGCAGCGGTGACGTGGCGGACGGAGGAGGGTGGGGTTTCGCGGCTGGAGCGGAGAGGTTATGGCGGCCTGGGATTTCGAATGGCGAAAAGGGGGCGATGGGAGGGGGTGAAGCATGACTTAGGGACGCGCTTGTCCAAAATGTAGGGTGTGTTACAAAAGTACCCCCCACCGATTTGAACTAGCGGCCCTTTCGGCTCAGGGTTAGAAGGGGGATTTCGCGTGTCGGGATTTGGCAGCTGGAGGGAGTTTTCGCGCGCGTTGTAATTTCGGGATAGCAAGGCGCGGGTTGTGAAGGCGCCAGTTTTGGGAGCACGATATCTGAATTTTCGGGATATAACAAGACGCGGGTTGAATTTTAGGGACAAGCCTAACGTGTAGTAATATTGTACTTGTACGTACCAAATCAATTCGCACTTCCCTCAACCAAAAAGAAAACGAAAAAAATAAAACTATTCACACCACACAAAGAGAGAGTCTTGCCCCGTTTTACTATACAAATGCTATTCAAAGCTACTCCCTCCTTCCATCTATATAGGGCCTAATGCGTTTTTCGATGCTAACTTTGACCAAATATTAGAGCAATGATATATGACATGCAACTTACACAAAGCACACCGTTAAATTCGTCTGTGAAAGGTTCTTTCAATGATATAATTTTCACATTGTGCATGTCATGTACTATTAATCTTGTCAATAGTCAAAGGCGGTCTTAAAAATCTCATTACGCCCTATATAGATGGAAGGAGGGAGTATGAATCCATGTTATGTCCGATTAAATTTTTTCGCTTGCTGTATAATGCATGTAACCTACTCATACCAACATTTTAGTGCATTCCAAATGTCTATACTACCGCTGCAATTCGAACTAAATTTGAATTCGTTTCTCTATTTCAATAAGAATCTACAATCATGATTGTTGCCAACTTCAACCATCATAGTTTCCTTGCTATCCGCCAGATATAAATCGGACGGCCTATAATGCAGGATGGCAGGCACACCATCATCAACAACTCCGTTTTTTATAAGAGTAGAGATAAAATATATTAAATGTAGTATAACATGTTCATAACCACACCATGTGTATCACCGTTATATATATTCACACATGCGTCGGTTTGAAACACTATGATAAATTCTTCAAATATCCGAATTCGCTTTTTATAATGAAGTATATATGATCTCTATTCGTCTTTTACACCCACACAACCCTCTTATCTTTGTAGCTAGCGCTAACTTTCTCTTGTGCATGCACACGCCCGCATCCCTCTCACCCTCCCTCAGCATTCTCTAGCTCCATCGCGCAAATTCGTCTTTTCACTTTAGGTCGTTCACCCACGGTGTGTGTAGGCCCCCCAGCTCCTTCTTTACGGCACACATCGATCGATATGCCTCTCTAGCCAGGTGTGCCTAGCACAAACACAAGCTTCCCCTCTTCTCTTGTCACCGTCCATGCCTCACTCCCACCACTCTTTTCATCGTTCTCGTACTCGCACACTCCTCCCCCCTCGATATAGTATGCCTCTCGTACCACCTCCTACATGCATCCCTCTCTCTCTATCCTTCTCCTCGTGCCTCATTTGCTTCTAACACACACATGCATGTATACCGATCGATCTCCCAACATATACCTAGATCGACTTTAACTACCCCCCCATCGATCGACGTACCTCACAAGTTATGTCTCTCCTTTCTCTAACAAAGGGCGATTGATCTTCCTATGTAGTTACGTCTGCTTACCACAGCCACATCGTCCCCCTCATCATTCGTGCATGCCTCCTGACCCGTCTCTCACACGCACGTGCACAGACAACAAGCAGCCATCTCCTCTCTTATTGATATTGCGGGCGTGCCCTCCGTTTGTCTAGCAAGCCTATCCCACCATTTGTTAGAAGCAACTCCACTACCACCCCCTCCAACACTCTAGCTCTGTCTCTCTCCCAACCTTATTCCTCTCCTGCACATATGCATGGATGCCGATCGATCTCCCTTAATACATGAGGCAGATCGATCTCCTTAATACATGAGGTAGGCCTCTCTCCTCCTCCACACATATACCAGCCATTGTACCTCTATAGTTAATTGGGCCTCCCTCTTCCCCCACCACACACCGATAGTCGAGCGCTGCAGGTAGGTATCCATGCCACAGAGACAAACTGCACATGTCCCATCTCACGTTCCAGTAGGCCAGCCACTCTATATCTTTGACGTGGGCACACACAAATTCGATGGCACTCTTTATCGATCGCGCGCGCACACACACACACATCATCCCTCTCTTCGATTCTATGGACACCTCAAGCCGATGATACCTCCACTCTCTTCTCGTGGATCGCCCCCTCTATATATATGTTATATCCAGGACTCTATTTCACACACATTGCATATGTTACATTTTTTGATTGACCCCCCCCCCAAAAACTCTCAAGAACCCACACACTATATCTCTCTAGGTTTGTATCTCTCTCACACAACCCCACGTAGGTGGTGTACGTATACAAGAAGAGAATAGGTGCACCGTGCACGTACTCACGCTTCGTGCCCAGCCACACCCGCGCGGGTACACGGTGGAGCTCATTTCTTTACGAAATGGCAGCCCACGTGCTAATTTGAACGCCTGTAGCGGTTGTTTACCTAGGGAGGTCGTGTACCACGCGTGCACGAAACAAAGTTCGACTTGACGCGTTGCCGCGTTATTTTTAAATAAAGTTATAGCGCTCAATGGCACGTACACAGAATATAAAACGATTTTTATGGAGAAAAAGGTAGTCCGCTCACTATATACAATGGAGCCTGCCTGCCTGGTTTGTCGCTCTTCAGAGTATCTCACACAAGGCTGCGGTGGCCTCTCTCTCTCTCACCGTTGGTCACTGATCCGGCCGCATCCCGTCCGCCGGGGGAAAGGGAGTGCGGTGGCCTCTCTCTCTCTCACCGTTGGTCACTGATCCGGCCGCATCCCGTCCGCCGGGGGAAAGGGAGTGCGGTGGCCTCTCTCTCTCACCGTTGGTCACTGATCCGGCCGCATCCCGTCCGCCGGGGGAAAGGGAGGAAGTGCATCGTTTCTCCGTTTGACGGCGCCGAGGCAGCACGTCCCGATCTGCGGTACACGCCGTTCTCTCTGACCAAGCTCCGGCGCGGCAGGGCCTACGCCACCTGCTCGCAGATTCCGCCCGCCGCCGCTCACCTAGTTACATCCCGACGACCTCCAGGTATCCCCTCCGGCCTTGCTCCACTGCCCGTCTTCCCACGTCGCTGCATGTGGATCTTCCATAGTTCTTTGCCCAAAACGTAGCTCGTCCGGCGTACTTTCCATATTGCATTCTCGTCCTCACACCGTTTTAGACAAACACAACCGTGTTGTTATCTTCCCTTAGGACAAGGAATATGCTTCTTTTTTGTCGTCGCATGTGTCATCAACTGTTATTGGCCAGTAATTGTTTCCTTTCTACTCGTTGCTATTGCGACCTTTTGGTGAACTGCACAAATCACTTTTTTCTTAAGAGTGTTTTGTGCAGTTGTACTAAAATGTCACACGGGCAACGTCTCTACATTTCAGTGCGACTGCACAAAGGGAGATTGGTTTTGCTCTATCCTCCTCATCCAACTCCGAGCCTAATCTTCTCCAACTAGTTAGTCTTAAGAGAGACTGCAAAGGTGACCGGCTTCTATTTGTGTGTTTATTGTTTCATCAGCAGTCCTCTATTATCGTAATCACACTTAATATCTTTGGAACAGGGACGCTCAGCTCTATTTTAGTGGAACTGCACAAAATGATCGGAATGTTGCATGCTCCAGACAGCTACTTTTTTCCCAACATGCCTTGTTGATTTAGACAGAGCTGGGGGGACGTTGCTGCCAATGAAAGCATGGATCAATTTTAATTTAACACCTTCTCACAACTCTGTCTTCAGTTGTGATGTAATTATTAGCTCTGATCTGCTAATAATTGACATGCATTAGCAAGGAAGTTAGTTTTTTATTGTTTCCGAAAGAGCATCGATGGCAAGACACGCGAAACAAAAGCTGAAAGCTCACACCATTGTACAATTTCATGTCGCTGGAAAATTATTTGTATAGTACGTCAATTATGTAAACAAATGATGGAAGCTTGATAGCATTGCCAGAAGCCTCTTCATCATCCGGGTCCATGTGCCATGCACAAAATTATACTCCTTCGTTCCTAAATATTTGTCTTTTTACAAATTTCAAACGGGCATATTTTAGAGTGTAGATTCACTCATTTTGCTTCGTATGTGTACTCCCTCCGTTCCTAAATATTCTATTCGTCTTTCTAGAGATTTCAACAAGTGACTACATACGGAGCAAAATGAGTGAATCTACACTCTAAAATATGTCTATATACATCCGTATGTGCCAGTCCATTTGAAATCTCTAAAAAGACAAATATTTGAGTAGTCACTCGTTGAAATCTCTAGAAAGACAAATACTCCGGAGTATATTTAAGAACCGAGGGGGTAGTGCACAACCGCATGGGAGACTCAGCCCGGTCGTTGCGCCGCATTAATAGTGAGTAATGAGCAGTCAAATCATAAGCCCCACCTTTCCCACTGTAAGTTGCTCTGAAGAAGCAACCATCAATACGCTCTTCTTTGAATCCGCTCATACTACTCCATCCGTCACTGTTTATACAGCGCGCTTCAGAAAAAAGAAAAAAAATCTGTGGGACCAAGGCGACTAGCGATCGGCCTGAAAAATAGCATTGGTAGTTATAGCACGGCGTCTATTACTAGAGGGAATAATGCGTACACACATGCATGCAGTGCTTCCACCCCGGGTACACACATGCATGCACTTACTCCACTCCGTAGTAGTACAGTACATGGAGAGAAAATTGTGGACTTGATTGCGGTTACCACGCCCTAATTAATTGAGCATTAAACCAAACGCGTCTAAAGTCTCTCTGGTGGTGGAAATGCATTGAGAGAAATGCATCATAATGAAGCGCGCCCTGTAAACTGTGACGGAGGGAGGAGTAGTATGAAGGTGCAAAACCAAGTACGCGTATGGCCAGTCGGTCAACGCACCTCCTCTTGGCATATCACTGACATGTGGGACAGGAGTGTGAGCAAACCGATCTCAATTGACGGCAAAGAGCCAACCCGCCGTTCCTTGAGAGAGACGAGGAGCGAGAACACACAGACGGGCTCGCACGGAGGCCAAGATATATTCGAGCATGGTTGGTTGATCGATATCATTCATTACATGTTGGGCTGCCGTTTTCCGCCCTTCTCCGGAATAAACGTGTACTTTATCAGAGATAAAAAAATAAGAGTACAGACGCTCCACCATGCGGTTCTAGTAGTAGTACTACTCGTACTACTGCGCTTGGCTCTTCGCCTCTTCGTGAAGTCGAACAATGATGGTACTCCGCATGTTGGGTACTACAGTGTATGCCTCTGACAATCTGACACCGAATGGACTGATGCATGTCCACCGAGGGTAGGTTGCATTAGTCAAAAGGCGTAAGCGAGCTTCACCTTGTCCTGCAAGCTTCTCCTCGTTCTGCGAGTTGACGGGACACACCAAAAAGTAGTGCTAGTCCATACTCCCTCCTTTCCGGTTAATATGGCTTAATCTTTTTTGCGGGTAAATGAGAGAGCTTTATTCATATATAAGCATTCTTAGGACGATCAGCCAAGACACTGGTCACTAGGAAGCGAGGTACCCCGCAAAAAAAGAAGTAGGAAGCGAGGTGTTTCATCAAGCCAGCTCTCGGCCACATTCAAAGTGCAGCAAGCACGGTTCGCACGAAGATGCGCCGCACGGTTCGCACGAAGATGCGCCGCAAGGTTTGCTGACCTGTTTACTTTGCGCTTGGCTGTTCGCCTATTCGGGAAGTCGAACAATAATAGCACTAGTAGTATAGTGTATGCTTCTGGCAATCTGACACCGAATTAACTGTTGCACGTCCACCGCCTGAGCGAGGGAGAGCTTGCATTAGTCAAAAGTTTCTCCTTGTCCTGCGAGCCACCGCGCGCAAGCTTCTCCCGTCCTGCAACCTTCTCCTCGTTCGGCAAGTTGACGGGACACAGCAAAGTAATGCTAGTCCATACTGCCTCCTCTCCGGTTAATATTGTCTTAATTTCAAACGAGATAAATACACTGTCTGTCACTGTATATTTGTAAAAATACGGTCAGTGGACTTCATAATACGCTCATTGCGCTCAATATATATATTTTCCGGTGTTTATACGGTCACTAGCTCACCCTGACTGAGTATGTGTGTGCATGCACGTGTAGGTTGAGCACTTGAGCGTGACCGTGTGTGTTCCGTCGTGTGCTCGGACATGCATGCATTAGGGCGTCGCGCGCGTTTTTGCGTCCATGTGTACGTGTGACTGTTGCATACACGTAGGGGGAGTACGTGTAGGGGCCACTAAGGAGCAGTCAAATCACACAGTAAGTTAGTCGGAAGAAGCAACCATCATTTCACTCTTGAATGACACGTACGCAATATAAAATGGTTGATATGGAGAGAAAAAGAAAACCACTATATATACACTAGCAGGAGCCTAAGCTACAAGCCTGCTTGCTTAGGTTGCTCTCTTCACAAGCATAGAACGACGGGCCTGATCCCGCAGCTGGGGGAAGGGAACAATGTTCTGCGTAGACGCGGTCGACATCGGCGAGGGAGAAAACCCACAGTCGGTGCGTCCCAATCGGGGGTCACCGCGGTATGGGCCGATGCCGCGTCCCAACCGCCCTTCTAGCTACAGCCCGACGTCCCAGGTAGTCCATCTTCCTTTTGGAGCCGGCTTGCTCCACTGCCGTAGCTCCATCTCCATGTCGATCTTTCTCTACTTCTACCGGCTTCTACTTGTGATGAGTTTATGTCTCATGAACTAGTGCCAGTACTATTATTCTAATCACACTTCTTCAATATCTTTGCCATCAGGGATGCTCAGGTCGATTTTAGTGGAACTGCACAAAAGCATCGTATGATCCGAGGGTGCCAGCCGTCTTTCCTTCGACAGGTTCTACCTGGCCAGGAAATTAAATCATGTTTAGGGTTTAGGGTTTAAGTCGTAGTGACCCCATCAGTAGTTTTTCTTTCGTACACGCTCTCACAACTTTTTTCTTTAGTTGTGAAGTAAATATTGGCTATGATCTGTGAATCATTGAGATGCATCAGCATGCGTGTTAGTTTTCCTTTGTATTTGATGGAATGTTGTAACGGGGCAACCTTGGAATAGGAATGAAAATGGAGTGGAAAGTTTCCGTTTTTCCGGAGAAAAAATGGAAACGGAGAGAAACCAACGTTTCGTTTCGTTGGATCGCGCCATCGAGCAAAACCAACGTTTAAATCACGTCTGTCGTGTTCGTGTCTCACCCTCCTCCACGGCTCGACCCCACACGGTCGCTCGGCATGCCACTCACCGCAAACCGAGTATACGATAACTTTCCCGCCTGCTTGTCGATGGATCGCGCCATGGAGTACTAGCACTACTGGAAGAGATTGACGAGTTGGGGGAGGACAGCTAGCTGTAGCACGGACTCCCAAGAACTTTTTACATGCATGTTGTAGCCGGCTATTGCGACCTTTGAACGCGGAGCAGCCGCGTGCACCCGGAAGCGGCGCGGGCGACGCTCTCTCGGCCGGCGCGCCGCTTCAATGCCGGCGCCAGTGAGAGGTCGCGTCCGCTCTGGCCGGGCATGAATGCGGCACTGACCGTTTCGGGCGGGAAGCACGCGCGGGTGATGAAGAGGGTTCGGGTTGGTCAGGACCGGCCGTGGCAGCGGTCCGGACGTGCGCAAACAAGAGATGTTGTACGTTAATATTGCTGCGTATATAATTAACAACGTAAATAATGTGCCAGTTGGACAAATATGATTGGAGATGGAGATGGAAATGGAATTTTACGTAAACACGGATATGCATGTCTATGTCTATGTGTGTGTGCGCGACGACTCTCGCGACCTGGAAGCGGGGGCGTGTTTTTGATCGAGTTTTCTTTCTTGGTACGTTAGAAAAATTGTCCGCCAGTTTTCGTTTCTTTTTTCCGGGAACGCGCGTATTCTATTTAAAACCACTGCTATGGAGAGATTTTTTTACTCCATTATAGCCTCTTGTTTGATAGAGTTTCTCGCGTCTCGCTCTCTCACCCTCTCCATATCAAAACAAGATGACAGTGTCCACTCTATCTCTCTCCTCACCGGTGGTCACAGATCCGGCCGAATCCCGTCCGCTGCGGGAGGTGAGGAGGTGCAGCGTTGACGTTGTCGCCGTCGGCGACGGAGGAAGCCGATGCGCACCGTCCTCTCGGAGCCGGCGCTGGCGCGGACGAAGATCCTCCGCGCCCTTGTTCGCTGCCGTCGTGTGGGCAGATCCCGCCCGCCCGCCTAAACGACATCTCGCCCACCTGAGGTATAACTTCTTGTACTGGTCCAGCTCCCCAGGTCGCTGCGTGCGGGTTTTCTTCTATGCGACTACTCCCCAGCTCCCCATGCATAGTAGCTAGGGTTCGTCGGCTGGTCCAACATCACCTACTAGTACTATTATAGAGGAAATGCCACTCGAAAAGTTGTCCTGATTTATGCCTCGGTGGAGGTATACATGTTGTTTCGACAAAAAGTACATGGTGGTTGTGCGGTCATTGTCCATATGGTGGTAGTACTATCACTGGTTAAATGAAGAAATGCTTTTTTTCTCGGGTATCCTGGTTTAGTTCCCATCAAGATAATTATGATGCTTCTGTTTGTTGGTGTACTTTTCATTAATTCTTATTGACAATTGAGATGTCGTTGCTAACCCTTTTTTATATTTTTGGAAACAGCGATGCGTGTCTCCATACCCGGGCATGTCTTCCTCAATTTTAGTGGAACTGCACAAAATTGGATGGCCATTGTTGTTCCGCCTCACTGTCCTCTGCCACGTGGTTCTTCCTTCCTCGAGCTTGATTACTGAGAAGAAACAGACCACAGTGAGGATTTGTCGAACTTCATAGGTGCCTCACCCAAACTTGATGCCAAATGGATGATGCATCACCACGATGACCTATCGATGCTCATGGTTGCGCCTCATGGTTGCGTCGGCTGGTGAAGCTGATCGATTTTCAATGAAAAACAACCTGTCTTCCATCAGTGCTCTTTGCTTGTTACGCACAAAGATGATATCCTTCGTCAGTTCACCTTGGTTGCGTTGGAGACGCAGTCGTCTTTCACGTTGGTGCAATTTTATCACACAATTGGCTATGAACCAAATGTTTCCTCGAAGAAGGATCGACGTTGGTACTAAGAGCATAAGTTTTGTATTGATTTCTAAGCCTTCTCACAACTTTGTCTCCAGCTCCCCTGTAATTTTATTTGTCCAGCTATTAACTTTGATTTAAAAAATGGTGTGGACTAAAAACCCGGATGGACGTAGTAGCCCTCCATTTTTATTTACTCCGCATATTAGATTTGACTGAAGTCAAACTTTGTAATACTCTCAAACCTTTCCGATAATTGAAATTAAAATTCTTTATTTGTACACACTCTCACACGTTTCCGATAATTTGGCGCATGTGTGGTTGTTCACTTAAGGGAGGGTAGTGTACCACACGTGAAGGACAGGAAGTGCGACCAGGACGCGTGGGCGTGGATCGTTAGTTCATCGGAAGTAGTACTAGTTTTCTTCACTGTACATTAAATAAAGAGTTTCGTTTCGTACTTACACAATTTAAAACGATTGTTATGGAGAGAATAAGAAAACCACTCCACTATATATTAGTCGTATACACGAGAGTACTATATGGACGCAGCTTCATTGACTTAGTGCACCTGCCTTTGGATTTATGACAGGTGGGCCCAAAATGTGGCTGGCTCACCTGTCATACAGCCAAAAGCAGGTGCAGTGAAGGCACCGGAGCTCAGTCCGTACTACAGTAGTATATATATAAGCGGGAGCCTCAGCGCTTGTTCGCTAGGGTTTGCACTCTCCACACGCTCGCCGCACTACATATATGTTACACGCTGGAGGCTCAGCGTTCATTTGCTAGGGTTTGCTATATTCACAGTCTCTCACCCTCTCTTCACCAGATCTAAACAAGACTGCGTTGGCCTCTTGTCTCTCTCTCCCCCCTCACAGCTGGTGAAGGAGGCGTCCGTATCCCGTCGCACCGGGAAGGGGAGGAGGTGCAGCGTTCACTCTATCGCCTTCGGCGAGGGAGGCAATCCACTGCCGGCTGCGCTGTTCTCTTTCACCCAGCGCCTGTGCGGGAGGGCCACCGACCCCTTCTTCCTCGCTGCCGTACGTAGTGTGGGCAGATCCGGCCTCCCGCCGCACGCCTTGCCACATCCCGACGACCCTAAGGTATAAGTTTCTTTGAAACCGTCGTTGCTCTAGCTGCATGTGGATCTTTTTCGATCTGTAGTCGAATCTAGGTCTTGGTTCAAAGAGGAAAGAAGGGTGCGGTGGGCTGGAGCAAGAATCTAGGACGTGGTTCAATGAGGAAAGGAGGGGCGGAAAGTAGTATAGACTGGCTATCCAGCCGCTTTGTAGGTCGAAAAGGGAAAAAGGGGGTAACCCAGTACACACATCTGTAAGGAACCGATCTCTTTGTTGAAAAGGGAAAGAAACTGGGGGTCGGGTAGTTTGTGCAGGACTAGATTTGCTGCCCTCACATAGGAAGAAGGTTCAAAGAGAACAAATATGGGACCAGCGCATATATGCTGCTTGGCTACATACTCTGCATCACCCATTTATACGTGTGGACGCACATGGTGCTGGCATGTCCCATACAGCTATTTTGCTGTTGTTAATCTAAGAATGCCGCCGGAAAATTGAAGCAATGCCACTGTTAAAAGTAAATTACATTTTTTAACGAATGTTGTTTCAAGAGAATGTCTCTGTTAATATGAATCAATGCAACCGTTTTAGAAATGCTACTGTCCTACTTTGTTTTCCATCCAAGATAAGTTAGATGCTTCTTTCTGTCACCGTTTGTTTCATCCTCCTTTATCGGCAAGTAATTGTTTCCTTTTTTGCCTCTGTTAAAACAGGGCTATCGATTCAACTTGTTGCTATTGCGACATTTTGCTTCGCTACTCGAAACACTTATGTTTTAAGAGTGTTTTGTGCAGTTCAACTTGAATGTCACACCGGTGACTTTGCTTAATTTTGGTGGAACTGCACAAAAGGAGATCGAGATTCGTATTTTACCTTTGTCGGTCTCATGAAAGGTCAGTACAGGCCTTCATCCACATGATTGTGCAGTGTGCTTTGAGATGTTGTGCTACTTGTATTGGTACTGTTTTAAATAAATGTTGAATTGAAGCTATTGTATTGCTGTCTTTTCCCATTAAGTAGTGAACAAAAATGGGACCAACCCAGACATGATGCTTGTTGCTTTGTTACAACAAACTCTGCATCACCCCCTTTATAAGTAGATGGAAGCACATACTGTTGTTGCGCCCACTCTCCCCTGGAACTGTTTATGCTTTTCGTTAATCTAATGCCGCTGGTAAAATTAAGCAATGCCACTCTCAGAATTAATTAACTACTGAATCTTAGTTCAAAACTGCAACACTTGTTAGGAATGGTACTATCCTGCTTTGTAGTTCTTTCTACATGTTTAACCAAGGTATTGTTAAGATAATGTCTCTGTTAAAATGAATCAGTTGCATTGTTTTAGGAATGGTACTTTTCTGCTTTGTCGTTCTTTATACATGTTGAAACAAGGCATTGTTAAGATAATGTCTCAGTCAATATGAATGAATCACACTGATGGAGAATTGCTACTCTCCTGCTTTGTTTCCCATTAAGATAAAGTAGATCAGTAGATGCTTTTCTTCTGGGAGTACAAGTCATCAACCGTTATTTCTCAGTAATTGTTTCCCTTATACCTATTGTTGCTTACAGGGATATCAAAATTAAAGCTCGGTTTTATTCCGACTTCGATTTTAGTTGAACTGCACAAAAGGAGCCAATGTGTCCAAGGCAAACTGCTGCATTACTGGGTCCAGTTGGTCGTTCCACTTTGCAGAAAGAAGCAGTCACTGTTTGCGCTACATTACAGAAGGAATGACCGAGAAGCTTTACAGAGTATTATTAGACACCGGTGACATGACTAGTCTGCAGAGACCATTGGCAATTTAACAACACGTGGAGTGCCCTGGGCAAAAAGTGCCCAAACAAGTACAAGAAGCTACGACAGGACTCCACGATCATAGGCATTACATATTTTGAATGGGAAAAGCTTGTCAAAGTTTAATCATTGATGTTAGCAAGAAGACGTTAGTTTAATATATTGGAATTGGAAAACCTTGTCAAAATTTGCTCATTGATGTTAGCCAGAAGACATGCATTTGATATTTTTGAGTGGGACGCCCTTGCTGTGAGCAGCGTCGAGTGTTTTTTCCTATTCCTGTGTTCAGTTTAGAAGTAAATAGTTACTCTGCTGAGATATTCTTGTGTTAAGAGTTTGTTCTGAATATTGTCTATGTAATGCCAGGCCTTGTGTTTGATTGCAAAGTTGAGCTTGGAATGTTGTGGCATGCGGCATCACGAGCTGTTCACCGTGCCTCCTGAGAATAATGCTTCGTATTGTTTTGCATGTCGATCTAATGCCAGTGATTTGCTTGTTAAGAAGATCATCCTCTTCTGTTGTTTCCGTGCTTAAGAAGTTCATCGTCTGATGTTTCATTCATAGCCTATACGACAAGTCGGGTAGGTTAGACGTGAAACCATATGATCTTCCGACCAACTCATGATATTAGGCCGTGATTGGATCGTCGTTTTCCAACCAAAACCGCTTGTAAAACTGACGCTTGTGAATTAAATCAGATGGTCTCGGGCGAAGGCGCTTGGTTGGTCGATTTCGACTAGTAAAATATCGGAAGTACTTCACACACGATAAAAACGTTGAACGACACTCGGACGATTGTTAATCCAGCCGTTAGCTGCTTTTTCAGCCTTGCCCATGGATGGCATGTGTGACGCCCGGATAGTTACGCTACAGTAACCCTCCGCTAATGATGCCACGTCGTCACGATTACTGTTCTTAATCTTGTGAGGATTCAAATCCCGTTCAAATTTCAAATTTAAAATCAAGTCAAACAATTAAAGTTTTCAAAAGTCAAAACTAAAATGTTCTTAATGTGACAAATAAATCATGGATATTATTGGTGGAGAAACAACATCTTTATAAAATAATGAAATACCCTAAAGTGATTAAAACAACAGCAAAACAATTAGTTATACTCCAAATATATTTTACAAAATACTAAACTATTTTAGCTAGGTGCCAAAGTTATTGTGGCAGTGGTATAATTAATGTTACAATGTTAGGTGCTAATTGAATATTTTACCAAACTAAAACAATTTGGGAAATAAAATTAAAACAGAAAAGAAAATAAATAAAAGGTAAAAGATAAAACAAAAATGAAAAAGGACCCCCCTCACTAGCCTTTGGCCCGGCAGGCCACCAGGCCGCCCAGCCGGCCCACCAGGCCCGGGCCGCCCCCCCTCAGTCCCCATAACCTCCCCCCACCGACGGGAAACCCTAGCCCATCGCACCCACTCCCCCCCACTACGCTCTCCTCCCCACCGATCCGATCTGGATGGGGGCTTGCCTCGTCGCCCCTGACACCGCGCGTCGCCGCACCGCCGGCGCCCGTCGCTCCGACTCGCCGGGCCACCTCGCCGCTCATCGAACGCCTCCCCGCTGCGCCCCGACGACCATGACTCGCCGCCCGGCGCTGCCCGACGTCGTCTTCCCCGCGCCCGTCGCCGAATCGCCAAGCGCCGCGCCTCCTCATCACCATCTCGCCGGATTGCCGCGCCGGAACATCGTCCCCGTCCTCCTCCCCACGCCCCACTGCCCCGTGCCCTACAACCCCGGTGAGGCCCTTAGCCTCTCCTCCTCTCCCCGCACTCGCCGTCCGCCCGATGCTACCCCGTGGCCGCAGCCGCCTCCCCACGTCGCGACTGGACCGGCGTCCCGCGCGCGCCCACCGTGGCCGGGTCCTCGCACGCGCGCCTGCCCGGGGGCGTGCCCTGCCTCGCTCCGGGGCCACGTCCTGCCTCGCTCCGAGGACGCGCTCGTCGCGCCCGCGACCTCCTTTGGCCGCTGCCGGAGTTCTGCTCCCCTGCGCCTGCTCCACTCCCTCCGCGCCCTGGCCGCACCCACCTGCGCCTAGCCGCGCTTGCCCGTATCACGCCATCGTGCCCGCAACCGCAGGCCGGGTTCGCCTGCCCCGTCGCCTCGGGTCCGCCCGATGGGCGACTCGCCTGCAACGGCGCCCGCTGCCCAGCGCCCGCTCGGGTGACACCAGCACCCGAGCGCCCGAACCCGTTAAGGCCCCTGGCCCAATGACAGTCGGGCCCCACCCCAGTACCAGAACGTTAAAAATGGAATTAAAGAAAATAGTAAATAAGAAATAAAAATATTAAATAATTAATTAATTAACTAAATTAATTAAAACTTAATTAATCCTGTTTAATTAACCTAATTAACTAATGTTAATTAACTAAACAGTGAATGACATGCGGGACCCTCCCGTCAGCTTGACCCAGTCAACACCTCTATTGGCTGATGACGTCATGCTGACATCATGCTGATGCAGTAATGCCATTTTCGAATTAAATTAGTAATAATAATTTATAAATTGATTTAAATATTTAAAAATGAATATAAAATAAATCGTAACTCGGATGAAAATGTTTTGTACATGAAAGTTGCTCAGAACGACGGGACGAATCCGGATACGCAGCCCGTTCGTCCGCCACACATCCCTAGCATAGCAAACTCGCAACTTTTCCCCTCCGATTCATCTGTCCGAAAACGCGAAACACCGGGAATAGTTTCCCGGATGTTTCCCCCCTTTCCCGGTACCACCTCCTACCGTGTTACGGCACACCTAGCACCGCGCATTGACATGTCTTCTGTCGTCATGCTTATGTTTGCATTATATTTAGTGTTTCTTCCCCCTCTTCTCCGGTAGACTACGAGACCGACGCCGTTGCTGGTGCCCTGACCGACTACGCTGTTGACGACCCCTCCTTGCCAGAGCAACTAGGCAAGCCCCCCCTTGATCACCAGATATCGCCTATTCTTCCCTATACTGCTTGCATTAGAAGAGTGTAGCATGTTACTGCTTTCGGTTAATCCTATTCTGCTGCATAGCCTATCATTGTTGCTACAGTTGTTACCCTTACATGCTATCCTACTGCTTAGTATAGGATGCTAGTGTTCCATCAGTGGCCCTACACTCTTGTCCGTCTGCCATTCTATACTACTGGGCCGTGATCACTTCGGGAGGTGATGACGGGTATATACTATACACTTTATATAGATGACACATGTGGTGACTAAAGTCGGGTCAGCTCGTTGAGTACCCGCAAGTGATTCTGATGAGGGGGCTGAAAGGACAGGTGGCTCCATCCCAGTAGAGTTGGGCCTGGGTTCCTGACGGCCCCCGACTATTATTTTGTGGCGGAGCGACAGGGCAGGTTGAGACCACCTAGGAGAGAGGTGGGCCTGGCCCTGGTCGGCGTTTGCGGATACTTAACACGCTTAACGAGATCTTGGTATTTGATCTGAGTCTGGCCATTTGGTCTATACGCACTAACCAACTACGCGGGAACAGTTATGGGCACTCGACGTCGTGGTATCAGCCAAAGCCTTCGTGACGTCAGCGACTGAGCGGCGCGCGCCGGATTGGACTGGAACGCCTACTAGGCTAGGTCTGCTTCCGGCCGCGTACGCAACGTGCAGGTGTGCAATGGGCGATGATCCCAGACCCCTGCGCGCATAGGATTTAGACCGGCGTGCTGACCTCTCTGTTGTGCCTAGGTGGGGTTATGACGTGCTGATCTTCCGCGGTCGGGCATGACCCAGAAAAGTGTGTCCGGCCAAATGGGATCGATCGTGTTGGGTTATGTGGTGCACCCCTGCAGGGAAGTTTATCTATTTGAATAGCCGTGTCCCTCAGTAAAAGGACGACCCTGAGTTGTACCTTGACCTTATGACAACTAGAACCGGATACTTAATAAAACACACCCTTCCAAGTGCCAGATACAACCCCGTGATCGCTCTCTAACAGGGCGACGAGGAGGGGATTGCCGTGTAGGATTATGCTATGCGATGCTACTTGGTGAACTTACCATCTACTCTCTTCTACATGCTGCAAGATGGAGGTGGCCAGAACCGTAGTCTTCGACAGGATTAGCTATCCCCCTCTTATTCTGGCATTCTGCAATTCAGTCCACCGATATGGCCCTTTACACATATACCCATGCATAGTTAGTGTAGCTCCTTGCTTGCGAGTACTTTGGATGAGTACTCACGGTTGCTTTTCTCCCTCTTTTCCCCCTTTCCTTTCTACCTGGTTGTCGCAACCAGATGCTGGAGCCCAGGAGCCAGACGCCACCATCGACGACGACTCCTACTACACCGGAGGTGCCTACTACTACGTGCAGCCCGCTGACGGCGACCAGGAGTAGTTAGGAGGATCCCAGGCAGGAGGCCTACACCTCTTTCGATCTGTATCCCAGTTTGTGTTAGCCATCTTATGGAAACTTTTTTAACTTATGTCTGTACTCAGATATTGTTGCTTCCGCTAACTCGTCTATGATCGAGCACTTGTATTTGAGCCCTCGAGGCCCCTGGCTTGTATTATGATGCTTGTATGACTTATTTATGTTTTAGAGTTGTGTTGTGATATCTTCCCGTGAGTCCCTGATCTTGATCGTACACGTTTGCGTGCATGATTAGTGTACGATTGAATCGGGGGCGTCACAGCATGATACACACGTCATGCATGTATCGTTTGGTAATGTCGTCCATATAGCAGTGCTCGTAAAATATACACTGGTCTCTCAAATTACACGCGTAACCCGCCGGTTTTACTTAAAGACCTCGGGCCCTCGGTTTCATTACGCCTGTATTTTACGCGTTGTTTCCGATGATGAGTAAATTACACTTGTATGTTAATACAGGTTTGAAATAAACCAGAGCTCCCAAGCGCGGCCTTACCGTTTCATGCCGTCTCAGTTTCTCGAAGGTGCTCATAGGTGTCCGATGATCCTGGCTTCCTGAATGAGCAGCGGGCACTGTATCAGACCATCCGTAGGGCCCGCGAGGCCCTCTCCGTTGTCCTTCGAGTTGTTGCGCTCGCCGTGGCGCCGAGCATTGTTAACATCATCAACGAACATGAGGATTCAGGAGATGACTTTATTTTGACTGGATGACACTAGGGACCCACTAGGGCCATAGCCGTACGTATGCAAGTGCCTCCTTATTATGTACAACTATATTTTTTTTGCTTTCTCCTGGTTTCCTGACATCACGATCCCACACCATTGTCAACCTATGTAGTTAATATAAATGAGAGAATTGCACAAGGTGCGGCCGACAGCTGGGACCAAGCAGCTCGAGCAGTATTTCTGTTTTTGAGGCATGAGCACTGCAGAGTTTTTCTTGGTGATGATTTCGTTGTTGTTCAGAGGAGAGCAGGGTATTAACTGGGCGGGCTGTGGCCCGTCCAGCCCAGGCCAGATATCCAGCCCAGATACTAATTTTTTGAAGATGAAAATGGCTAGCCCAGCTATACGTCTTTTTGAGGAATACCCGGGCAAGGTCAACTTGTTATTCTCCGTCTCGCTGGGCTGCAAATCTTTCCTAGGAGGGATGCATTAGGCTTAACAGGAAAATGGGCTTTAAAAATAATAAATGGGATGTAATTATAAAAACTGGGCAGTAACTATAAAAAATGCACCATACACGAAATTAGTTAATAAAATATTATTTATGGATTTTTAAAATCTTAAATTTTCATTGTTGCACGCGCAATGTTTCGTTGGATTTTTACGTAATACAAATTTATATTTAATCTGACTAGAAATTTTGGGATAAAAATATTTCGGATCCCATCAAAATGTGGGAAATTTTATTGAATTCTGTCTTCAACAGTTGGTTGAAATTATTAATCGTTGTCCTAGCTAGAAAATGGGCTGTACTTTTAACAAACTGTAAATGGGCTGATGTAAATTCCATTAGAATTAAAAAATGGGCTGGACATTCTTACAAAACGCATATGGGCTATAAGTTCTCTGCCACACACTTGTGGGCCTACTAAGTGACGCGTCCCCTAAAAAAATAAGTTGATGCGTATGTAAGGCTTTGTCAACTTATTATAGTCAACACACGGTTCTAGCAGCAGTGGCCGTTGGAGGTCTATCCAACGGATGTCGTGCTTCTTCTTCAATCTCGTATATTCTTAGCTTCGGCCGCCCAAAAAATGATTCCTCCCCCAGACATCTGGGGCACACCGTTTCGGAGGCTGACCATTGGGCCTACTAAGTTGGAGCGTACCAAGGGCTTTGTCAACTTAGTCAATATAAACGATTCTAGCTTCAGTGACCGTACGATGTCCATCCAACGGCCGTAGTGCTTCTTCAACCTCTGGTCTTCTTGGTCCAGCCGCCCAAAGCAGCACCGGTCGTGCCGCCTGCTCCTGCCTCCCGTGGCCGGCTGTGCTGCCGCGGAGGCCTCACCGCCCCCATACTACTCCCACCGTTGGCCAGACCATCCCTCCACTCACCCACACCCCCTGTTATTCTGCGGCGACGGCAGCCTCACACCGCAATCGAACCAGTGAACCCTCGTACTCCTCTCCGCGCGGGCTTCCACTGCTGCATCTTCCCCGGCTCCGCGTCGTCCCCTACCTAGGCCTCGCCGTCGTCCACCGCCCTGGTGCTCTCGGCGCGGCGTGGTCAACATGGTCAACGACCGACTTCCATCGGAAGAGTACTGTACATGGAGAGGCTGACAGCCGGGTCCACGGCGGCCGCAAGGAAGTGCCTCCTTATTACGCGCAAAATAATTATTCCTCCACCTGACAGCAGGGACCCACCGGACGGGCCACCAGTATTTTGTGAAAAAAATTGTTTCCCCCTGACTGCTGGGACCCACCGGACGGGCCACCGTATTTCACGAAAAAAACATTCCCCCGCTGTCAGCTCGGACCCACCGGAAGTGCCTCCTTATTATACACAAAAAATGAATACTCCCCCGGCTAGCTGGGACCCACCTCGGTGGGAGGCTGACTTGTGGGCCTACTAAGTTGACGGGGATGAAGGGCTTTGTCATCTTAGTCAATATGAACGATTCTAGCTCAAGTGACCGTACGATGTCCATCCAACGGCCGTAGTGCTTCTTCAACCTCTGGTCTGCTTGCTCCAGCCGCCCAAAGCAGCGCCGGTCTTGACGCATGCTCCTGCCTCCCGTGGCCGGCTGTGCTGCCACAGAGGCCTCACCGCCCCCTACTATTCCCACCGCTGGCCAGGCCCTGCGGCGACGGCAGCCTCACACCGCAGCCAAACCAGTGAACCCTCGTACTCCTCTCCGCGCGGGCTTCCACTGCCGCGTATTCCCCGGCTCCGCGTTGTCCCCTTCCTAGGCCTTGCCGTCGTCCACCGCCGTGGTGCTCTCCGCGCGGCGTGGTCAACGTGGTCAAGGAACGACTTCCATTGGAAGAGTACTGTACGTGGAGAGGCTGACAGCTGGGTCCACGGCCACAGCCTAGTTTTTTTGTGATTTGCCAAGTAAGTCGCTTTGTCAGGCCTGTTGGGCTGCAAATTTTTCAAGACGAGGAGAGCTTTCATTCGTCTGGCCCAGAAAATGGCCCATCAGTAATGAGAAATGGGATGTACATTTTTAAAACACATCAAACCGGCAATTAGTTTCAAATATCTTTTTTTTCATTTCAAGATTTTAAATTACATTAATTTTTATGCGTGGAGAATTTGTTGGATTTTATATTGATATACATTTAGTTTTAAAATCAGTTTGAATGTGAGTCGAAATTTCGGGATTAAAAACAGTTCGGACCGCACCGAAATATGCAAAATTTCGTATAATTTTTTAACCGTGGCCACAATATGGGCTGTAATGCTAACAAAAAGAATATGGGCTCCAAAAAAAACCTTAAGAATTAGCAAATGGGATGTAAATTATTAGAAATAATGGCAGATGGGATGTATGCTGTTTTCCACAAATTTGAGGCTTTCCTAAAAAAAGGTTGACGCACAAGCACTGACTGTTGGATGTCTATCCAACGGCCGTCGTGCTTCTTCAATCTCTGCTCTTCCTGCTCCAGCCGCTCAAACAAGCGCCGGCGGGACTGCCTGCTCCCTCCTCCTCGCGGCCGGCTGTGCTGCCGCGCAGGCCTCACCGCCCCACCATACTCCCATCGCTGGCCTAGCCATCCCTCTACTCACCCACACCTGCTGTTATTCTCCGGCAATGGCAGACGAACCAGTAAACCCTCGTACAGTCGTACTCCTATCCGCGTGGGAAACAACTGCCGAGTCTTCCCTGCCTCCATGTCGTCCCCTTCCTAGGCCTCGCCGTCGTCCACCGCCGTGGTGCTCTCGGTGCGGCGTGGTCAATGTGGTCAATGACCGACTTCCATCGGAAGAGTACTGTGCATGGAGACGCTGACAGCTGGGTCCACGGCCGCAGCAAGGAAGTGCCTCCTTATTACACGCAAAATAATTATTCCTCCACCTGACAGCGGGGACCCACCGGACGGGCCACCGTATTTCGTGAAAAAACATTTCCCCCCTGACTGCTGGGACCCACCAGCTACACCTTCGCACGCAAGGAAGTGCATCCGGGCAAAAGAAAACAAAATGATTCGCCCCCCTGACTGCTGGGACCCACCAGCTACATCTTCGCACGCAAGGAAGTGCCTGACAGTCGGGACCCACCTGGTCGAAGCATACATAGCGTTGTCATTCTGGTCGCGAACGTGTACGTACATATATACTGGTGGATGTAGAGGCGCGCACGTGTCGTAGTAGAGGCGCGCACGTAGCATGTACACGTACATACAACGGCCAGGGTGCAAGAAAGAAAATACGGCCACGTATGTGTACATACGGGCGGGGTCTCGAACGCCTACTCGCGCATACGTACGGCGAGGGCTCATTGACATTGCTGGGTCGGAACGGAGAAACAGCATCGTCGTCGTGTTCATCGGGAGGCAACGGAACGCGTGGGAGCCAACCAGCTGGGTCGGAACGGAATGCGTGGTCGTATTCATCGGGAGGGCTTGGATGGAAAATGTGATGGAAGCGAGGCCTGGCGTACCGCACAACGGAGGAAACGGACCTCCTACGTTCGGAACGGGGTCCTGTTGATCGGGAGGGGTGTGGCGTACCGCAAAACGGAGGAAACGGACCTCCTACGGTCGAAACGGGGGTCCTGTTGATCAGGAGGGGTGTGGCGTACCGCAAAACGGAC
>NC_057814.1:278177384-278241411 GCF_018294505.1 Triticum aestivum | reverse complement strand
TCAACCACCCCTCCACGGGCACCCCTCCACCGTCTACTGTTCATCCAGCCCTCCACACCACGGGGTCCTGTTCAACCACCCCTCCACGGGCACCCCTCCACCGTCTACTGTTCATCCAGCCCTCCACACCACGGGGTCCTGTTCAACCACCCCTCCACGGGCACCCCTCCACCGTCTACTGTTCATCCAGCCCTCCACCACACCACGGGGTCCTGTTCATCCAGAGGCAATGCCACCGCTCACTGTTCATCCAAATCCCCCGCAACACTCACTGTTCATCCCAGAGGCAGCATCGATCGGCTTCAGTTAGCAGCAGTAGCGAAGGAATCGCTCGATCGGGTTCAGTTAACAGCCATCGATCGATCGCTCGGGTTCAGTAACGCGTAGCCTGCAGTGCAATCGCTCGGGTTCAGTTAGAGCCCAACGCCTCGCTCAGGTTCAATTAGAGCCAACGCCTCGCACACACGCGCGTACGTGTACGAGAGAAACGCGCATCGCTCGGCCCCCGACCTCCCACCGTAATCGGGAACTCCCCGAAATTTTCCTCGCCCTCGCTTCTACCACGGTTTTTCCCCGTCATGGACAGCCCAAAGAATGTCATGCAGCTGCGTCTCCGGCCCGCCCAGGACGAAAAGCCCATTTTCTGTCATGATGTTTTGTCATAGAAGTAGGAGCCCACCACATCTATGATGATACCGGGTTTTGTCACAATTATCGTCATAGAAGTGTCATATGTATGACAGAAAAAAAAATTGTTCGGCCCAAAATGTCACGGATGTGTCTTTTTTTTGTAGTGAATATAGCAGTCATACATCTTTGAAAGGTAGCAGGTGCATTTCTTAAACCAAAAGGCATACGTCTATAAGCAAAGGTACCGATAGGGCAAGTAAAAGTGGTCTTTTCCTAATCATCTTTTGACACAGGTATTTGAGAGAAACCATAATAACCATGTAGAAAGCAAAAATGTGTATGTTTGGATAGTCTTTCTAGCATTTGATCAATAAAAGGTAGAGCGTACTGATCTTTTCTAGTAGCTTTATTCAATTTGCGGAAATCAATTACCATTCTATAACCTGTAACAATTCTTTGTGGGATTAATTCATTATTATCATTAGGAACAACAGTAATACCTCCCTTCTTAGGGACACAATGAACATGACTTACCCATCTACTATAAGTAATAGGTTAAATTATACCTGCCTCCAGAAGCTTTAGTATTTCATTTCTTACCACTTCTTTCATCTTAGGATTTAATCGTCGCTGATGATCAACAACTAGTTTAGCATCTTGCTGCAAATTAATTTTATGCTGACATAGAGTGGGACTAATGCCCTTAAGATCATCAAGAGTATATCCAATAGCAGCATAGTGCTTCTTCGGAGTTTTCAATAATTTCTTTTCTTCATGCTCTGAAAGGTTAACACTAATAGTAACAGGATATATCTTCTTTTCATCTAGATAAGCATATTTCAAAGTATCAGGTAATTGTTTAAGCTCAAACATGGGACCACCCTTGGGTGGAGGAGGATCAGAAAGTATTTCAACAGGCAAATTGTGTTTCAACACAGGCCCTTGATTAAAGAATATTTCATCTATTTCCCTTCTTTCATTCATAAACATATCATTTTCATGGTCTAGCAAGTATTTTTCTAAAGGATCAGTAGGAGGCACGGCAATAGAAGCAAGACCAATAATTTCATCCTTACTAGGCAATTCTTTATCATGGGCTTGTCTATGAAATTTAGAGAAATTAAAATCATGAGACATATCCCCTAAACCAATAGTAACAATATCTTTCTCGCAATCTATCTTAGCATTAACAGTATTCAAGAAAGGTCTACCAAATATAATGGGACGAAAGTCATCTTGTGGGGAAGCAAGAACAAGAAAATCAGTAGGGTATTTAATTTTTCCCACACAAGACTTCAACATCTCTAACAGTCCCAGTTGGTGATATTGTATCTCTATTGGCAAGCTTAATAGTAACATCAATATCTTCTATCTTAGCAAGTGCAATATCATTCATAATTTCTTGGTATAAGGTATAAGGAATTGCACTCGCACTAGCACCCACATCACATAACCCATGATAACAATGACCTCCAATTTTAGTGGAAACAATAGGCATGCCAACAACAGGTCTATGTTTATCTTTAGTATCGGGTTTAGCAATCCTAGCGGCTTCATCACAGAAATAAATAAACATGCCCAACAATATTATCGACCAAGAGATCTTTAACCATAGCAATACTAGGTTCAACTTTAATTTGTTCAGGGGGTGTAGTGTTCTAGTATAAATCTTACGAACCACAGTTGAACCGTTAGCATGACCCTTTATTCTAACAGGAAAAGGTGGTTTCTCAATATAAGCAGTAGGAACAATAGGATCAATGTTATACTACTTTAACTTCAATGGGAGGATGATATTTAAACCACTTCTCCTTAGGGAGATGAACATGGGTAGCAAATGATTCACAGAAAGAGGCTACTATCTTAGTGTCAAGTCCATATTTAGTGCTAAAATCACGAAAAGCATCGGTATCCATAAATGATTTAACACAATCAAACTTAAGGTTTATACCTGACTCCTTACCTTCATCGAGTTCCCAATCTTCAGAGTTGCATTTAATTCTTTCCAATAAATCCCATTTTCATTCAATACTCTTCTTCATAAAAGAACCGGTACAAGAAGTATCGAGCATGGATCGATCATTATGAGAAAGCCGAGCATAAACTTTTTGAATAATAATTTCTCTTGAGAGCTCATGATTGGGTCATGAATATAACATTGACTTAAGCCTCGCCCAAGCTTGAGAGATAGTTTCTCCTTCACGAGGCTAAAAATTATATATATAATTTCGATCACGATGAACCAAATGCATAGGATAAAACTTCTGATGAAATTCCAATTTCAATCGGTTGTAGTTCCAAGATCCAATATCATCACATAGCCTAAACCATGTCAATGCCTTTCCCTTCAAAGATAAAGGGAAGACCTTCTTCTTGACAACATCCTCGGGCATACCTGCAAGCTTAAATAATCCACAAACTTCATCGACAGAGAGTAGGTGCATATCAGGATGTAATGTTCCATCTCCTGCATAAGGATTAGCTAGCAGTTTCTCTGTCAGACCCGAAGGAATTTCATAATAAATATTTTCAGTAGGTGTAGTAGGTTGAGGAGAAACTCTTTGCTCTTCTGGTTGAGGTAAAGATACCCCGAACAATCCCCTCAAAGGATTATTGTCCATAGTAACAAGTGACAGTAAATTTCAGCACACTATATAAATGTTTCCTTACCAAATTCCACTTACCAAAGGCGCTTCACTCCCTGGCAACGGCGCTAGAAAAGAGTTTTTATAACCCACAAGTATGGGGGATCTATCGTAGTCCTTTCGATAAGTAAGAGTGTCGAACCCAACGAGGAGCAGAAGGAAATGACAAGCGGTTTTCAGCAAGATAGTTGTGTGACAAGATAATACGTAACGGGTAACAAGTAACAAAAGTAAACAAGGTGCAGCAAGGTGGCCCAATCCTTTTTGTAGCAAAGGACAGGCATGGACGAACTCTTATATAAAGCAAAGCGCTCCCGAGGACACATGGTAATTGTTGTCAAGCTAGTTTCATCATGTTCATATGATTCGGGTTCGTTACTTTGATAATTTGATATGTGGGTGGACTGGTGCTTGGGTGCTGCCCTTCCTTGGAGAAGCCTCCTAGTTATGATTAACCCCTCTCGCAAGCATCCGCAACTACGAAAGTAGAATTAAGATAAATCTAACCATAGCATGAAACATATGGATCCAAATCAGCCCCTTGCGAAGCAACGCATAAACTAGGGTTTAAGCTTCTGTCACTCTAGCAACCCATCATCTACTTATTACTTACCAATGCCTTCCCCTAGGCCCAAACAATTGTGAACTGTCATGTAGTTGACGTTCACATAACACCACTAGAGGAAAGACAACATACATCTCATGAAAATATCGAACGAATACCAAATTCACATGGTTACTTATAACAAGACTTCTCCCATGTCCTCAGGAAAAAACGTAACTACTCAAAAAGCATATTCATGTTCATAATCAGAGGAGTATTAATTATCATTAAGGATCTGAACATATGATCTTCCATCGAACAAACCAACTAGCATCAACTACAAGGAGTAATCAACACTACTAGCAACCCACAGGTACCAATCTGAGGTTTTGAGACAAAGATTGGATACAAGAGATGAACTAGGGTTTGAGAGGAGATGGTGCCGGTGAAGATGTTGATGGAGATTGACGCCTCTCGATGTCGATGGCTTTGATTTCCCCCTCCCGAAGGGAAGTTTCCCCAGCAGAACAGCTCAGCCAGAGGCCTAGTTTGGTTCTGCCCAAGTTCCGCCTCGAGACGGCGGTGCTTCGTCCCGAAAGCTTCCTTGTGATTTTTTCCAGGTCAAAACACACCATATAGCATAAGATGGGCGTCAGGGGCCTGCCAGGTAGCCCACAAGACCGGAGGGCACACCCAGGGGGGTAGGGCGTGCCCTCCACCCTTGTGGATGGCAGGTGGGGCCCCTCTGGTGCTTTCTTCGCCAAATATTTTTTACATATTCCAAAAATATTCTCCGTGAAGTTTCAGGACTTTTGGAGTTGTGCAAAATAGGTCTCTAATATTTGCTCCTTTTCTAGTCCAGAATTCCAGCTGCCGGCATTCTCCCTCTTCATGTAAACCTTATAAAATAAGAGCGAAAAGGCATAAGTATTGTGATAGAATGTGTAATAACATCCCATAATGCAACAAATAACAATGTAAAAGCATGATGCAAAATGGACGTATCAACGTGTTTTCGAAAATACGGACGACCATGTTAATGGCCCACTCCCGTTGATCCTTACCATCTAATGTTGTGCCATTTGCTAATGCAGGATCTATGAAATACACACTCTCCCTTTTTCTTCTCTGTGCTTTCAATCCGCTGAGAGGAATAAAATGCAGTTAGCTGTTTATCATTTATAGCCTTGTATGGAGAAGTTGATCAGAGTTTGTTTAGTACTTACAAAATCAGGCATCTAACAAGAGTGGCATCGAGCCCATTGAAGTTGAAGAAGAGATGTAAGTCCTCGAAACTCACACTAATGGAACTAGCATCGTGTCAGAAATGATCTCTGTTGTAGTGGACTAGCAGAACATGATGACCTGCGAAAATTTGATCCATGCAATATTTATGTAACTCGCGGCAACTGGAGCTGCACTCATCAAAGTATTCGCCAACAAGAAATGGCTGGCCATGGACGTAATTGAGTGCTTCAGGTACGTCTGCTTTATTTTTAGCAAGCAACAAAGCTATTTCTTTATCATCCATGTTGTCAGAAATAATATTACTCCCCGATTCGAACAACTTGCTGTTAATTTGGTTTTGGGAAATGAGTGCTTTAAGTAAGAGGCAATCGTTCTCTTTCCTCTTTGCTCTCGGGGCGCGCTTACTCACGGGTGCAACCTTTTTGCCCGCTTCCTTCTTGGTACTTGAAGCACTTCTGGTATAAGGTCTGGTTGGCTGAAAGGGAGACTGCCGAGCAGACGGTGAAGCTTCGATGGACTGCTTAGCAGGCGGTTTAGCTATGCTGGAATGCTGAGCTGGTGGTGCTGCTGTGACGAACTGCTGGATGTAGGAGTAGAGGCATCAGACTGCTGACCATGCCTTCGATGGACTGCCAACTTGTCGGTGTGCTGAGGAGCCGTGCCAACTTGTTGGTTTGCTGAGCAGGAAGTGCTAACGCATTGGTATGCTCATCACGCGGCTGCGGACCGACAGACTGATGAGCAGTCAGTTCTGGGCCTACAGACTACTTAGCAGGCGGTTCCCAAGCATCAGACTACTTAGCACTCCGTTCCACCAGGTTGGTCTGCTGAGCATGTGCTGCAGCTGGGTCTCCCCCCGCTGCTTCAGCGGCCGGCATCTGAACCGGTGGTGCATCTTCAACAATTGTAGGCCTTGCCACTTGTCGGTGCAACAAACCATGGGTCCGTTGTCCATACCGTGGACAGGCACGAGAACAAGATTACAACACAAAGGTCAGAATGAAGCACAAAGAATCAGTTCTTCAAAGGACCAACGTGCAACACAAGAAGACCAAGATTAGCCCGAGAAGCAAGATACTACTAAGGGAAAAGCCTCCCTTGCCGGGCAGGAAAACTTGGCAAGGATGTGTTCACCCCCGGAAGCAAGCCTCTAGGTTGCCCTAGCAGGCCTGCTGAGGCATTCGAAAGTAGAACCACCTCATCACACCACCTCATCACGACGCACGTTGTCGGTCGGTGCAGTGTCAAGCTCCAAATTGACTAAGTGGCTGTTATTCGCCACATGGCAGCCACTTCTTACTGGAAATACCCCCAAGTGACACCCGTCCTGCGACGTGTCGAGCGAGCAGGTGCGAAGCTGGCAAAACAGCCCGGCAAGGCCTGTTGGGCAAGCTATGATGTTACGTTGAGCAGTGCATTTAATGCACTTTGTCAGCCTGTAGAGTTAGGTATGATAGCACTATTTGCTATCTAATCAGTGCATAATGACTGATTTTCCAATGTGGTGACCCCTTTTTCTAGAAAAGGAGGCCCAAGGCAACCATAGAAAGGGTTAGCGAATCCACCCCTTTAAGCATTCATATGCGCATAGCCGTTTTTGCCCTGAGGCAACCCTGCCAGGCAAAGCGTGTTGCCCTCACCACCATTTTCCACCATAATCCACCAAAGCAGGAGTAGGGTTTTATTCCTCGCGGCGGCCCGAACCTAGGTAAAGACTGCTTGTGTGATCTCTGTCGTGCTGTTTGACGCCCCTCTGCTCTTTGTGCAACGTGCCATCCCCCCGCCGAACCAGCAAGGGACTCTTGGTCCCATAGGTGGCTGTGGTTTCCATCGACATCTTTGGCGCGCCAGGTAGGGGGATCACTTGCGCAAACCTGAAGGCATGAGCAGCGCGTCATCTTCATCATCTTGCGGCTCCATCGACTATGGCGCCCAAGAAGAAACCCGGTGCTGTAGCTCACCCGTCCACCTCGAAGGCTCCGCCACCCGCGGTCGCCGACACCGCGGGGGATGCGGAGGCCCACGAGGATGTGGGCGCTGCAGGGGACGCGGCCGACGCAGGCGGTGTCGTCACCACGTCCCTCGCGGCCGAAACAGGAGCAGGAGGCACTGGGCGACAACAGCATTAGCAACACCCTAGCGGCATGCTCCACGAGGTATGGGCGAAGGGGTTATTCCACCTGTACCTCTTCCCCTTGCCAAAGGGCACAACCACAGTGGTGGCGCCCGGTCTGGGGCGAATCGCTGCCCTCCGGCCGCCCCCGCCACGGGCGCAGCCTCGACGCGCGCGCCTCCCCCAGAACAGGTTGACCCAGCCACTATACCCAATGGAGCCGCTGGTCCACAAGCGCCTTCACCGCGTCACTGTGCCCTCCAAGTGGCTGGCTCGCAACAGCGAGGGCGCGATGCTGTCGCCACCGGCACCGTCAGAAGTCGGGCAACGGTACGGTCTACATCAGCATCTTTGATGCCAAGCACCGCTACGGAGGCCATGGCACGTGCTCAGCTGCTGCTGAGGTTTCCGCAGGCGGCCGATCAGATGGATGAATGGAGAGCCACCATTCAGGGTCTGATTGGCTTCGCCGAGGCTGGGGGCTCACATCGAGCCGGCCCATCACGGCCTCCCCAAGCGACGACAACGGCCCGCGTTGCTGGCCGTACGGAATGGGCCACCCTCACGGTGCAATCCCCACCGCGGCAACCACGCGGGCGCGGCAGAATCAAGAACTCGAGGATGTCTCGATGGCCTCTTCCGACCCTCAAGCACGTCCAGGCAAACGGCGAGCACCGGAGGACGGGTGGAGGGGAGACACGCGCATCATCATCGAGCGACGCCGCGAGACCACCGTCGGACCAATGGGTGAGATGGCCCCGACGTCGATGAGCCTACGCTCGAGGACATCGGGTGCCTGCCTTTCGAGTTTGGGTGCCATGCCTTTACTCGTGAGCTGTGGCAAGTCCGTTGGCCATCCGCTCGTACATTCAAGCCAGAGATACCAGAGAAATATGATGGAAGGCTGAACCCGGCAGAGTTCTTGAGCATCTACACCATCGCTGTTCAGGCTGCCAGAGGAAGAGATGAGAAGGTGTTTGCCAACTACTTCCCTTTGGCACTCAAGTCCAATGTGAGGTCTTTGCTGATGCACCTGCCGGAGAACTCCATTTTGTCATGGGCTGACCTGTGCCGTGAGTTCATTAGCGCCTACACAGGCGTCCATCAAGAACCAGGATGGCCCAGCGACTTGCAACTTCTCCAATAGAAAGAAGGAGAGACCCTCGGCAAGTATCTCCAGAGATTCAGCAGAGTCCACAGGGATATCCCAAATATCCATCCAGCGGCTGTAATAGCAGCCTTCCAGTCCAATGTTCACAACCGCATGATAAGTTCCAAGATGAACGTGCGGTTGCCCAAGACTGTGAAGGAGCTTTACACCTTGGTGGACAAGTGTGCACGGATGGAGGAGGGAAGGAAACTCCCTGGAGAGGAGGGTTGCATCGACATCGACTCAGAGGATGACGATGAATCCACCAGTCAGAAGAAGAAGAGCAAGAAGCGTAACAAGAGGCGCAAGGATAAGGCAGTGATGATCGTCGAAGGATCGGGCACGCTCAGTACTGGCAAGAAGGCTAAGGCCGAAGCCCCCGGCAAGGAAGCTGTCGCATGCACTGACTACCGGGAGGCTGTGACTGCCGAGAAGGCTGGGAAAGGTGATAGGCCGTACTACAACATCCATCAGACCAAGGGCCACGATCTCCAAGAGTGTCCTTAGGTTGAGCAGCTCGTCAAGAGGCAGAGGGTTGAATATGAGAAGCGTGACAAAGAAAAATGTCAGAATGGTACTGGCGGTAAGGGCCGGGGCGGTGAAGCAAATCGTCTCGGCAAGGCTTTTCGGAACCAAGGAAAACCCGGCAGGGGCCGAGAGAAGGAAGTTTGCAATGATGAGAGTGATGGAGGGGATGAAGAGGGAACCGGCGAGCAGGAGTTCCAGAAGGCCACTGACGCCCTGTGCATTGACGGGGGTGCGTCTTTGCACTTCTCTCACAGCCAACTTAAATGGTGGGCGCGTGAGGTCACTGCCGTGGAGCCAGCGGCAGAGGCTGGGAAGCCGCTCAAATGGTCACGCACGCCCATTATCTTTGACGAAGAGGACCATCCTGACCGCACCACTGCGGTAGGATGTTTGCCATTGTTGGTCCACTAGTACGCGTCGGTGCTATACAAACGGTTTTTAACCCCTTTCCGCGACGGCATTTGGGACCGTTGCCAAGTGAGTGTGTGCGATAGGGTGTCCTTCCCGCACGACCTAGAAACCGTTGGGAATATGGAGCAGTGATCCAGAGGCCTTCCAAAATGTAATCGTGTGCGATGCAGCACACACTAAATTCTTTCGCACGTGTGGTATCGGTGATTAAGCATTTCTAATGACGCAGTGAAACCATACATTCTGTTGTAACGAACCATTTGGGAATAAGTATGTAAGGCACACGGGCCAACATATGAACTGTGTGCGATTTGTGCCCCATCGCACACGAGTTTTCTGCGTAACCCATCTGCCATGCTAGACTCCATCGCACATGTTTGCCAACAATTACCGTCTGCAATAATGTTCTATCACAAACGGTTCAGGAGCCCCTTCGCACAAATACAAGTGCTGCAGACCGTTTTTTATTTGTTGGGTATCACCGACGGTTGCCGCAAGAGTGACGTGTGCTTTTCGTTTGGGATCCCACATGTTTCCTAAAAATATTACGACTGGGATTGTATTTTGCATTGGGCACAGTTTACTCCAAGTTCTCGTGTGCATCACGTGATGTCATAAACGGTTCCGGAGACCCTACGCACATGTAGTAGCGCTGCAAATCGTTTGCGATCTGCTGTGTATCACCGACGGTTCCGCTACGATTGACGTATGCTTTCCGATGTGGATCGCACACACTCGTTTAGTTGAACTGTGTGCGGAGCAATTGCCAGGTTAAAACAAAAATATCCCATTTTGAATCGGCACGCAAAAGGCAAATTTGCCACAATATTCAATTGAACAAATAAACAAAAATATCCTATTTTGAATCGGCACGCAAAAAGCAAATTCGCCACAATATTCAATTGAACAAATAGTGTCCACAGGAAGAACATTCATCAAATTTCGCAACAATTGCAATTGAACATAAGGTAGCTAAATTCCAATGATTTGTCCACACATATATGCATTACATAATTAATCATAGTGTACGAAATACGAAGACCACATCAGATGGATAACAATGGATCCATGCATTACATGTTTAGCGGCTAACTATTACTCAATGTTTTAGGAGAACGCATGCTGAAATCTTCATTATCACCAGTGGGATTGATGTAGTGATCCAGGAAGAAGTCGCTGATAAATCTCCGAACCATCAGCAATTCACCAGCCGGGAGCGGTTCAGGGGTCCTCGGTTTTTAGATGAGTTGCAGTATTTTTAAGATCAGAATGTGCCATATGAGTGGAGTTGAAGATATTAATTAAGATAGACTTACTATTACTAATCCGCGAGGATCGTCACAACTATCAGCATATTTGCAGACGGAGACCATGTGTCTGCAAACATAGTATCCAGAAAGGTTGGTCCCAGCTTCTTGCTGAGGACACTGAAATTTTTTGTACAAAATTAGTCATGTATTTGTCCTGTTAGGAACAACCTAACCGGTGTTAGATGTATTATTTTTTCTTTGGAAAAAATAGAAAGAGGTTTATTTAGAAGCTTGAACATTTGACTAGCGTAAGGAAAGGTATTTGCAGACTATTGGATAAATTTTCCAAAAATAACGGATTTTGGTGTGTTACCGGAGAAACGATCTTGTGCTGTAGAGGTTATTGCGTCTTGAACAGGTTCCCTGGTTTAGTTTTCCACAATGCGAGCACACTGCAAATGACGATGAATTTTGACAACATCAATTATTGAACCAGATATGAATGCAAATTAATTTCAACATCATAGAATTCAATACCTATCCAAGAATTGTTGAACATGCGTCAGATCCTGAGCGTTTGTTGACTCTCTGAGAGAATCGATCTAGTAAACTGTGTTCTTGTTTGGAACAATGAATACCAATATCCAGTGATTGCTACATATTAAGAAAGCCATCAACTTACAAATGATGTTGAAATCTGAAAGACAATCAGTGTATGCGTGATTGTTTACTTGACTTACCATTCATGATTTGGCCAGAGAAATGATTCTGCATGGGACGTGTTTTCGAAGATATGGACGACCGTGTTAACGGCCCAGTCCCATCGGTCCTTACCATCTAATGTTGTGCCATTTGCTAATGCAGGATCTAGGAAATACACACTCTCCCTTTTTCTTCTCTGCGCGTTCAATCCCCCGAGAGGAATAAAATGCAGTTAGCTGTTTATCATTTACAGCCTTGTATGGAGAAGTTGATCAGAGTTTGTTAAGTACTTTCAAAATCTGGCATCTAACAAGAGTGTCATTGAGCACGTTGAAGTTGAAGAAGAGATGTAAGTCCTTGAAACTCACATTGATGGAACCAGCATCGTGTCGGAAATGATCTCTGTTGTAGTGGACTAGCAAACCATGATGATCTTCTGACATTTGATCCTTGAATATTCATGTAACTCGTGGCAACTGGAGCTGCACTCATCAAAGTATTCACCAACAAGAAATGCCTGGCCATGGACGTACTTGCGTGCTTGAAGTACGGCTGCTTTACTTTTAGCAAGCAACAATTCTACTTCTTCATCATCCATGGCGTCAGAAATAATATTACTCCCCGATTCGAACAAGCTGCTGTTAATTTGGTTCTCGGTGATGAGTGCTTTAAGTAAGAGGCAATCGTTCTCTTTCATCTTCACTCTCCCGCTGTGCTTCCTCGTGGGTGTAGCCTTTTTGGCCACTTCCTTCTTGGTACTTGAAGCATTTCTGGTAGAACGTTTGGTTGGCTGCAAGGTAGACTGTCGAGCAGACGGTGAAGCTTGGACGAACTGCTTAGCAGACGGTTTATCTATGCTGGACCGCTGAGCTGGCGGTGCTGCTGTGACAGACTTTTGGGCTGTAGGAGCAGAGGCATCGGATTGCTGACCATGCATTGAAGCTATGTCGGGTTTCTGCGCAGGTGGTGCCAACTTGTCGGTGTGCTGAGGAGGCCGTGCCAACGCGTTGGTTTGCTGAGCAGGAAGTGCTGACGCATTGGTATGCTGATCACACACCTGCGCACCGATGGACTGATGAGCAGTCGGTTCTGGACCTACAGGCTGCTTAGCAGGCGGTTCCAAAGCATCAAACTGCTTAGCAGTCTGTCCCACCAGGTTGGTCTGCTGAGCATGTGCTGCAGCTAGGTCTCCCCCGGCAACTTCAGCGGCCGGCATCTGAACTAGTGGTGCGTCATCAGCAGTTGTAGGCCTTGCCACTGGCTGCTTTGGGGCGGAGGATGACATGGCCTGTACGCCACAAAGTTGGGCCGGCTGATCACAGGTTGATGCATCAGCCCGCGAGAGCTGCTGTGGCAAGGAGAGCGTCACCGGTTGAGGGGCGACAGTGGTTGCTCTTGGCGGGGCTTCAGGAATCTCATCGATGAACTCTATATCCTTTCGTGGCCACTGGATGTGATGTAATAGTGTTTCTCCCAAGGTCCTTTGCTCATCGAAGTATCCTAGGACATTCTTCAGGGCAAATTCATTGAATCCAGGTTTTACTTCAGTCACGTAGCACCTCACACAACCCGGTTTGAATGGCACATTGTCCAAGAAGAGGCCATCTTCCAAGAAGGGTGGGAAAACCCAGGCTGTTGCACATTTTAATGTACCTTCATAATGTGTAAGCACGCCCTTCAGTCTGTCTTTCATTCCAGATAGATCAGATATAGCATCAACATGAGCAGCTACAGTCTCAGTGTCGCTGGGGTCAGCTGATGCACAGCTACTCTTGTGCAGTGTTGTCGCGCAATAAGTAGCATCCTCCATGCCCGCCTCCCCTCCCATCTGCTGGCTATCTGTCAGTGTTAGAGTCTTCTGCATCATCATTGACTCCTCACCATCCTTTCGAACAGCCGGATAAATCTCCTTCTTCAACCTTTCATACAATGCGTTCTGCTACATTTCACTCCTCGCTTTTTTTATGCCGAGCCTCTCTTCTTTGCTGACTGTGAAAGCCCTCTTGTGCGGGACATTAACACCTATACCCCTTGCACGGCCAGGGGGCTCTTTTGTGTCCAGAGCAATGGACATAATGTCACATGGCCCTGAGTTCCTGTAGAATCTTCCAGGGATCTTGGAAGCCTCTAACATCACTTCATACAGTTTGGCGTCACGTGCGTTTTCAAAGTAATAAGTTCCGTCATCATGCCTCTTTGCACGTGTCCACAAGTAGTCTCTGCCGCGTTCGCCCCTGATTTCACTAATGGCCGGATTCCCACCCGCCGCTACTGCTTATTTGTCCTCCTGTTCCCATATCAGTTTCATGCCATAGTATCCTGCCACACCCATACGGTGGGGGTGTATGTTCTTCTTCTGAAGTTCCGATTGCTTGAAACTCTTCTCCGCAAACTCTTTAGTTGCCCTGACCCTTTTGAATTATGTCCAGTCTGCCTTTCTAATTTGGGGTTATGCGGAGATTGGGTCCTTGCCTTCACTCAAGTACTTCTTGTACAACACGTGCTTCCAGTTTCTCCAAGCATCCCTAGCTTTATTCAGTGCAGAGTGTTCCACCTGCATTCTCCACTGCTCTCGAACGTTGAAGTGATCCATGATCTCCTGGACTATCATTCGCCGTGTGTTGGGGATATTACTACTGGGCGTAAACCGGCCAGGAAAGGCCGGGTTATCCCCATAATGAGTTATTATATTTGAAGTCCATGAAGACAAAGATGATGGCGCTTTATGAAGGCCCAGGGCCCAAAGGCGGATTAAGGCCTGTAGTCATAAACCGACATTGATATGTAAGCTTGTGTTGTAAGGCAGAAATAGTAGAGACCGGGCCGGACACGTTTATGAGCCGGCCTCGGAATCCTGTAAACCGGCGGGCGTCAACCCATGTATATAAGGGGACGACCCGGCGGCGGTTTAGGGACAACAAGCAACAACTCGAGAGCCAGGCATAGTGAATTCGCTTCCTGGTCATCGAAGCCCTAGCAATTCCACAACAACTGGACTAGGCCTTTACCTTCACCGCAAGGGGCCGAACCAGTATAAACTCTCTGTGTTCCTTGTCCGCTTTAACCCCTTTAAGCTAACCCGTCGCGATGGCTCTACGACTAAGTCCTTTCTCTAGGACATCTGCCGTGACAAAACCATGACAGTTGGCGCCCACCGTGGGGCCATTGCACGATGGTTTCGAGTTCTTAGAGGGCAGCTTCGAAGGACTCAAGGGATACGCTGTGGGCCGGATGACCAAGAGTCATCGTGGCAAGCTCTACATCGACGACGCAGGCTGGGGCCCCGAGGCCGGCTCAATCGAGTAAGGGTACCGGGTCCCCTTCGGCGGCATCCACATTTTCATTAGCAAGATCGGCGAACCGGGCCCTGAGCCGGACATCTGCACCGACATCATTGAGACGGCTTAGCGTGCGAGACCTGCCCGGGTTCAGCCTGCCATGAAAGGTGCCTTCGTGGGAGTCATCCATGGAGCGGAATCTGAGGATAGATCGACATCTGGTGGTGATACCATCGTTTATTCTGACGATGAATCATCGACCGGAGGGACCGAGTCATTGTACCAGTTGCAAGATGGCCGGATTGGGGGCTATTCCGATGGCGACAGTATTCTGGACCCCTTTTGATCCGCCAAACCGGGTTGCGATCTTCATGGCCAGTACGTAGCCAGCGCTCCACTCTTCGACCGCAACGGCGATGGTTTCCGGATCAGTAGTAGCGACAGCGGCCGGGGCAGGAGGCCCCGTGCGACCGCCGGCTCAGGTTTTATCTGATTTATTTGACGCTTTGGCAACACTGATGGCGGAAGTTAACCCGGCGAATCAAGATGAGCATAATGCGGAAATCGCAAAGGTGAAAGATCAGATAACTCAGGCCAAGGCCGACCTAGCAGCTGAGGATACCAGGATGGTTGCGGAACGGGCCGCATTGGATGCACAGGCTTACGGGCTTATGTTGGATCAGAGCGCGTCAAACGATGTCATCAGGAGAAGGTACCGGTCTCACCTGCCGCCGGTTTATGAGGCCAGGAACCTCTTTAATACCCCAGGAGCAGGGACCAGTAATCCGCCAGTGGTAAACCGGGCGGAGGCACCTGGAACGGGGCGCCGGTTCAGCCGCGTCCAACGGATCCGCCTCGTCAGAACAATGTTCCGTCACAGCATGTCCCAACACCGCCGGGTCACTACTCTAACCCGATGGATAACATTGTCGCTGACGCTTCACGGCTGGCGGCTCTCCCGATCGAAGGCGAGTCCCCAGTAGCGGTCGAGACGTGGTGGGCTAGGGAGCTCCTTCAGACAGCTTTGACTCAGCAGCAGGCTTATTCATATAGCCACGAAAGGATCCATTCTACTCCCCGCCCAAGTCGGAGTTACAGCAGGCATCTGGATGAACTGGCCATGTCAAGCAGTGCACGAAACCGTAATCCGCCCCGTGGCCATAACCCGGCGGGTGGCGGTGGTGATGCTCAAGATGTGGTGGATCGTGCTAGGGCACGTCGAGAGGCCAAGTTAGCGGCACAGCATGAAGCCCGCCAACTTACTCCGGTTCGTCCAACCACGTCGGTGGAACCAGGGGTTACTTCCAGCTCTTTAGGGGTACCGTGTCTCGTCCCAGCGCTGCGCAATGTGCGGCTGCCCAAGGATTTCAAGGGCCCACGTAAGGTGCCGAATTATACTGCCGATTTATCCCCCGAGTCATGGGTTGAAAGCTATGAGATCGCAATGGAGATGATGGATGTGGACAATGCGGCGTGTGCCAAATACTTTACCATGATGTTGGAAGGAACAACTCGCACATGGTTGAAAAACTTGCCACCTAATTCCATTGGGTCATGGTCCGAGTTAAGGGCCTGATTTGTCCAGAATTTCAAGGATACGTGCAAGCAGCCCATGTCAATTGTGGACTTAGCTGCCTGTGTCCAGGAGGAAGGAGAATCAACAACCCATTGGGTGCGCCGGGTTTTGGATATTCTGCATTCATCGGACCGCATCAACGCTGATACAGCAGTTTTAACGTTGGAAGGCAATTGCCGGTTTGCACCTTTGAAATTGAAGTTGGGACGGCTCAAACATCACTGCAATGACATGGGAACACTTATGGTGGCTCTGGTGAAGTATGCCAACTCTGATAGTACCAAGGATCCCGAGTCTGACGATGACAAGACATGGAAGGGAAAGAAGAGCGGCAGCACCAAAGGGCAGCAGCATAACCCAGTGAGTCATGGAAACAGCGGTAAGCGTAAGGCGGATAACAGTTTAGATTTTGTGGCTAATACCAACGTGCAGGACAAAGGCCAGCGGTGTAAGGGTAAACCGCCCCAGCGTGGTGGAGGACCAAGTCCCAATCCGGAGCGCCTGTCTTACTTGTTAAACCAGCCTTGCCCAAAGCACGGGTCGCGGGACAAACCGGCCACGCACCTCTGGAAGGATTGTTATATCATGCAGGAGTTCAAAATTTCAGATTTTTTTGGTATGATCATGGACCGGGCGGCGGTTCAGGCCATGGATCTCATGGGCCGGGTTACGATGGAGGTAGTTCCGGTTCAGGTTTTCACGGTAATCAGAGCGGACATGGTAATCAAGGCAATCAGGGCAACCAAGGTGGTTATAATAACCAGGGGAATCAACGGCAGTAGCAGCAGTCGGGTTACCAGAGCAACCCGAAGCAGTTGAACAGTGGGCAGTATCATGTCTTCACTACTAGCCTATGCAAGCGCGATCAGAAGCTTCATAAAAGGGCAGTAAATTCCGTTGAACCGGCAGTGCCCCGTTACTTACGCTGGTCTGAGCAGCCGATCGTGTGGAGTAGAGAGGATCATCCACCCCGGGTTGATAATCCGGGTCATCTGGCATTGGTGGTGGCGCCTCAGGTTGGAGGATATAAGTTCACCAAGGTACTCATGGATGGAGGGAGTAGTATCAATATCCTTTATTATGAAACCTTCCGTCGCATGGGGTTAACAGATAAAAATCTTAAACCGTCCAACACGGTCTTCCTTGGGGTGGTGCCTGGCAAATCGGCGTATCCAGTTGGTAAGATAGCTCTGGAGGTTGCTTTTGGTGATGGACATGATTCAAGATCAGAAACATTGACCTTTGAGGTGGTGAAAATCAAGAGCCCGTATTATGCCCTGTTTGGACGGCCGGCTTATGCTAAGTTCATGGCAAGGCCTTGTTATGTTTATCTACAGCGCAAGATGCCGGGTCACAAGGGAACTATCATAGTTCATGGAAGCAGTAAGATCACCTTGGAATGTGAAGAAGGTGATGCAGCCTATGCTGAGTCGGTTTGTGCGGCAGAGGAGTTGAAGTTCTATAAGGACAATGTTGATCTGGCGGACATGACTTCTTTGAAAAAGCCAACTACAGAGCATGATCCGGCCTTAAAGTTTAAATCAGCTGATGAGACTAAGCTGGTTGAATTTGTTCCAGGTGATTCATCCATGCAGTTTAGCATCACCGCTAACTTGGATCTGAAATAGGAAAGCGCGCTCATCGAGTTCATCCGTGAGAATCGGGACATCTTTGCGTGGAAGCCTTCTGACATGCCAGGTGTACTGAGAGAACTCGTTGAGCACTCTCTTAATGTTGATCCCAAGTATAAACCGGTCAAGCAGTTTCTTCGCCGGTTCAATGAAGAAAGGCGTAAGGCAATTGTGAGGAGGTAGCCAGGCTCTTGGCGACAGGGTTCATCGTTGAAGTATTTCATCCTGAATGGTTGGCTAATCCGGTGCTGGTGCTAAAGAAGAACGGCACTTGGCATATGTGTGTGGACTACATAGATTTGAACAAGGCTTGTCCAGCAGATCCTTTTGCTCTCCCTCGTATTGATCAAATCATTGATGCTACAATGGGTTGTGAGCGTTTGAGCTTTTTGGATGCATATTCTGGTTACCATCAGATCAAAATGGCAGTTAAGGACCAGGAGAAGACAGTGTTTATAACTCCTTTTGGAGCCTTCTGCTATGTATCTATGCCTTTTGGGCTCAAGAGTGCCCAGGCAACTTATCAGCACTGTGTGCAGAATTGTCTTCGTAATCAGATCGGCCGCAATGTTCGTGCTTATGTGGATGATATTGTGGTGAAATCCAGAAAGGAGGAGACATTGATAGATGACTTGAAAGAGACCTTTGATAACCTCCGGGTTTATAAAATGATGCTTAATCCGGCCAAGTGTGTCTTTGGTGTACCGGCAGGTAAGCTCTTGGGCTTTTTGGTGTCTAACAGAGGTATTGAAGCTAATCCGGAGAAAATCAAGGATATATCTTCTTTGGCTAAACCAAAGTGTATCAATGATGTTCAATGCCTGGCAGGCCGGATTGCAGCCTTGAGCCGGTTTATCAGTCGCCTTGGGGAGAAGGCCATCCCTTTGTATCAGATGCTGAAAAAGACAGATAACTTTGTCTGGAGTGACGCCGCCAATGAAGCATTTGAGGGCTTAAAGCGGCAACTAGCCGAGCCACCAATCTTTGCTGCTCCAGTTGATAAAGAACCTTTGTTGTTATATGTGGCTGCTAATGCCCGGGCTGTCAGCGTAGCTATTGTGGTGGAGCGCAAGGAGGCTAGAAAGGAGTATCCGGTTCAACAGCCGGTTTATTATATCAGCGAAGTACTTATTGAGTCCAAGAAGAGGTACCCACATTGGCAGAAGCTGGTGTATGGAGTTTTCATGGCGAGCCGGAAGCTTAAGCAATATTTCCGGGGTCATCCCATCACTGTGGTCAGTTTTGCTCCTTTGGGAGACATAATCTAGAACAGGGAAGCAACTGGTCGGGTTGCCAAGTGGGCTATTGAGCTTGGGCCTCACGGGTTAAAATATATGCCCCGAACGGCGGTCAAATCTCAGGCACTTGTGGACTTCACCAATGACTGGACGGAGTTACAGGCGCCACAAGAGAAGCCGGATCATACTTATTGGACTATTCATTTTGATGGGTCCATGCAATTGGAAGGCTCGGGGGCTGGAGTCGTATTAACTTCCCCACGAGGTGATAAGTTTTGTTATGTTCTCCGTTTAATGTTCCCTTGCACTAACAATGCAGCTGAATATGAGGCTCTACTCCACGGTCTTTGGATGTCTAAGGAGATGAATTTAAGTCGGGTTAAGTGCTTTGGTGACTCGGACCTGATGGCTCAACAAGTGTCTGGTACTTGGGATTCCAAGGACCCACTCATGGCAGCATATCGTCGAGAGGTGGACATTGTTGCAGGTCACTTCAAAGGTTATCAGGTTGATCATATGGACCGGCGGAAGAACGAAGCAGCGGACGCTTTAAGCCATTTGGGTTCTCAACGTAAACCGGTTCCACCCAATGTCTTCCTGGATGTACTGCATAATCCGTCAGTCAAGCTCCCTACAGAGGAGGATTTGGTTGTTCCTGATCCGGAGGCTTAGTTGGTGGCGGCTCTTCATGTTATCCCGGATTGGTCGATCCCGTATTTGACGTATATGAACCGGGGAGAGTTACCAGAGGATGAAACCTTGGCCAGGCAGATAATCCGGCGATCAAAGTCCATGACTATTGTCAATGGCGAGTTACATCATTGCAGTGTAACAGGGGCGTTTCAGCGTTGCGTGTCTCCTGAAGAAGGCCGCGAAATTTTGCGTGAGATCCACGAAGGAGACTGTGGTCACCACGCCGGTTCAAAGTCACTGGTAGCCAAGGCTTTTCGTCACGGTTTCTATTGGCTGACGGCTCATGCTGATGCTGAGGACTTGGTCAAAAGGTGTGATGGATGTCAAAAATTCTCACGACGCGCTCATGTACCAGCTCAAGAGTTGAGGATGATTCCAATCACTTGGCCGTTTGCGACTTGGGGGCTGGATATGGTTGGGCCCTTTAAGAGATCTAAGGATAAGAAGACCCACCTGTTGGTGGCAGTTGACAAGTTCACTAAGTGGGTGGAGGCAGAGCTAGTCAGTAAGTGTGATGCAGCTACGATGGTTCAATTTATCAAGAAGGTGATTTTCCGGTTTGGCTTTCCACACAGGATTATAACTGATAATGGTACCAATCTGTCCAAGGGTGCTATGAAGGAGTTCTGTCAACGAGAGCACATCCGGCTTGACGTATCATCAGTGGCTCACCCGCAGTCTAATGGTCAAGCGGAGAGAGCCAATCAAGAGATCCTGAGAGGCATCAAGCCCCGGCTTATGGTTCCTTTGCAACGGACGCCGGGTTGTTGGGTGGAGTAGTTGCCTTCTATGTTATGGAGCATCAATACCACGCCCAACAGATCCACAGGTTACACACCTTTTTTCATGGTTTATGGAGCGGAGGCGGTTCTCCCTAGTGAGAAACGTCATGACTCGCCTCGTGTGGCGGCGTATGTTGAAGCTGACAATGAGAAGGCACGACAGGAGGCACTTGACCTGTTGGATGAGGAGTGTGACATTGCAGCAGCCCGTTCGGCGATTTATCAGCAAGATCTGCGTCGTTATCACAGCCGCCGGGTTAGAACCAGAACTTTTCAAGAAGGCGATCTGGTGCTCCGACTCATCCAGGATCAGACTGATATGCACAAGTTATCCCCGCCTTGGGAAGGACCCTTTGTGGTCAGCAAGAATCCGCATAACGGGTCATACTACCTTATAGATGTTCGAGAGCACAAAGACTCACGTAAATCGGAGGAGGAGACCCATCGGCCGTGGAATATCGCTCATCTTCGGCCTTACTATACTTGAGCCATAGGCTCTGCTTATGTACATAGTTATGACAATGTATATATTATGATCAATATAATAAACCGGAGCCTCAGCTAAAGTGGGGCATCTGTTGTTTTTCTTACATCATGTGTGGTTACATGGGGGCTTCTATTTCATAAAGCGGCGTCCGGGTTACCCCTTGATTCAGCTTATAAAAGCTTTATATAAAAACCACTTGGGGGCTTGGTTGTACTTGAACCATAGCTACACCTCTTGATCGGCACAAGGCCACCAGAAAAATCACTTGGGGGCTTGGTTGTACTTGAACCATAGCTACACCTCTTGATCGGCGCAAGGCCACCAGAAAAATCACTTGGGGGCTTGGTCGTATTCAAACCATAGTCACACCTCTTGATCGGCTCAAAGCCAAATTACTTCGGGACCAAAGAGAGTGTTGCAAAAGAACAACTCAAACATAGGCACCCACTGAGCACAGCTCAAAATATTGCTTGGGGATTCTTTGCTATCGCAATGAACAAAGAATCTACACTTGTAATAGGCTATCAAGCCACGGCTTGGAAGCCTGGTGTATACACCTAAAACCCTGGGTTAGCCTGCCTTTTTTAAGTAAGTCGCTCCGTCCAGGTAAACCTGGTATGACCCGCCGAACTTTGACAAGTCAATCTCATAAGACCCTGAACTTCTCAAAGTTAAAACGACGATTGGTGAAGGATTGAGCACCATCTTAAAAGGCTTTGTGAAATGGTTTAACTCAGTGGCCTGGCAGCCCATGAAAAGCCTCGAATTTGGGGCCTGGCAGCCCGTGAAAAGCCTCGACTACAAGTTTTTCATATGCTTTTATTTGCCAAGTTTCTCTCTTTTGATGACATTTATGATGTTTTGGTAAACCGGCGTTCATTAACCCGGCTTGACTTTCAACTACAGGTTGTCAATACATGATCAATTATAATCCGACGTTTATTAACCCGGTCTGCTTTTGATATAAGTCACCAGTGTTATATATGAACAATCCGGTGTTTATCACAACCCGGTACAGTTCTATCATAAACCGGCACAATATGAAACGAGTTATCAGTACTCATGATTAGGGTTATCACCCTCACTATAACAGTTGGTCAGCCAACATTATGACTCAAGGTCATAGGTATCAATTATTTTTATCTTTGATTATCATTTTACAGCCTTGGTTATTAACCCTGGCTATATATCTAGGCATCATGACCCGTCCGGCGGTAAACCGCCAGGACACTATCAACTTCTTGTATGCAGGAATAGCTTGAATAAATCGCTATGGATTATGAAACATCATATGTCTTAAGCATGGCAGATTAACAAGTGTCAGGCACAAATAAATATGCACGATGGCATAGCAGATCAAGTGTTTTAACTAGCCTATTACAAGGCGTTTTAGTGCCCAAAAGATTAATTGTTATTTGGCAACTATTGTAGCACGCAAGGCTAAACCGGCCTCCGGATCATGATTCGTCACCAGGTTGACTTGACGGCTGTGGATCATCTTGCACCGGTTCATCATCCTCCTCTCTACCCAGTGGCTGGAAGTTAATGGTTGCCCAGTCGATCCCAGTTAGGGCTTGGAATACAACTTCATCGCTTATAAGGGTGGACGGTTCCATGTCAGGGGCATAGGTGTGCTTACGGATTGGTGGGATAAGGTTTTGAGCCTCAGGAGTCGGTGCAGCGACCCGTTTGTTGTTGGCATCATAACTCGCCTGGTAAAATGAAAGATCAGCTTCTTCAGCCAATTGACAAGCCAGTGGACGTACTTCCCGGTTTATGGCTCGGAGGTCATCATTGCCAAATTCCGATCCGTCTTCTTTTAAGCTCGGATAGCCTTTACCCACATCCACCAGATCAAGATTCAGGCACCCATTCTTTTGCCCGGGTTAAGGCGGCCAGAGCACCAGCCCTTGCAGCAGATCTCTTTAGCTCTTCTACCCGGGCAGGCAGCATTGACAACCTTTCTAAGGTATCTTTGATTAAAGTTGGGGGCGGCTTGTTGTGAGAAGCAGTGCAGATAATCCGTTGCGCGCCGGTATATAACTGCTCTATAAGAGTATAGGAAGCCTTCAGCTTCTTCTGTACGTCAGAGCCCAGATGGCTAATGCAGGTTCCTGCATCATTACAAGTATCAGTAAACCGGCGATCTATGGATGATATGTTGAAAACTTAAAGCCAGGATAGTTACCAAACACAGCAGTAGTCATGGCATGAATTTGCCGCTTTACACCAGTCAGCTTGTCTACCACCGGTTTAAGAGCTGCTTCTGCGTCCTTGGCTCTTTTTTGCAATGCGGATTTTTTATCTCCCAATCTGCCCGCTCCTTGTTGAAACTCTGCTTCAGCTTTTCCATAGCGGCTAAGGCACTAGTCAGCTCATCTTTGGCTTCGGAGGTTTCTGCTTGCTGGGACTTGATGTTTTCTTGTAGATCAGCGGTTTGAGTTTCCTTTTGCTCAGCTCAGCCTATAAGAGACAGACATATCATGAGTTGACGGTACATATTTAAAGTACCAAGCACATAACAAGTTATGCACCTGATACTTGGGGGCTAATGCATATTTGCTTGTTCTCGGAAATTTCTACAAGTCCCAAGCGCAATACAAGTATTACTCTTGGCACTTGGGGGCTAATGTATGTTTGCTCAAAGTAACGTTATGGGTATTCTTCTAATGTCCCGGTTCATCTTCATAAGTTAAACCGGCCCTTGGGGACTACACCAGCGAAAGATACAATATTACAATTCTAAAGTACCGGTTCATCTTAAAGAGATAACCCGGTCCCTGGAGGCTAAACATGCAAGTTTAAGATATTACAAAGTCCCGGTTTAGATTAACATCATAAACCGGCCCTTGGGGGCTACTGGAGTTGACATTTGAAATTGGACATAAGAGAATAGTTGTGTGATTACCTCATATCGCTCCTTCATCAGATTTACTAAACCGGCTTCATAGTCGCGACTGGTGTACAGACGGTTCAAGAAGCCAGAGTGAATGTCTTGGGCGTTGAGATGGGCGTAGCTGGACAAATCAGTGTTCCATTTGCCTTTGCCCATAGCAGAAAGCTCATCCTTGGCGCTATGTTTGGATAAAGCAACCGGGTTGTCAGGAGCGGTGTGGCTGACGCCGGTAATTATAATGTCATCTTCTTTATCATCAGCAGCCTTCATTGGAGTGGACGGTTTATCAGCAGCCTTAGTTGGACTGGCCGGTTTATCATCCGTGCGAGCCGGACTAGTCGGTTTGTCAGTGTGACCTGTGGTGTCAACTTCTACTCGTTCAACAACGAAGTCATAATCTTGTGGTGGCGGATCATCAAGCAGCGGGTCAGCGTTGGTCTCTACTGGATCTGGGGTTTTCTCCGGTTCAATAACCACATTTTCGTCTGACGGTTTGTTTAACCGAGCTTTCTTGCTGGGTCTTGGCTTGGCACTGACAAGAACAAAATAAAAGGTCAATACATTGTGTAAAACATAAGGCATGGAAAATAAATTTAAAGGTATGACTCACCCAGGAATTGTCTTGAGGGGTGGGAGCTGTGTGGCCGATGACTCGCCAGAGGATGAGTGGGGCGTGCCCTGATAATTTGAATCAGACGGATTAAGAGGCTGACGGAAACAACCCGCCTTGGGACAAGAAGTGTCAGGAATGTAAGAGACCTCTGATTGACGTTTCCGGACTGGAGTATCTGGTAAACCGGCTGAGGTGACTACCTGGCCACTGTGCCGGGTTGTGCGGCGATTGCTGCGTCTTCAAAAGAAAGTTTGGGTCCAAGTGAGCAAGGGGGTGAGAAAATTTTACTTTCCGGTTTGCTAGACAGATATTCGGTATTGGCAGAGGATCTGAACCGGAGGAAAGGATAATTACCTCTACATCATCAGCTTGGCTGCCATCAGCATCGTCCTGATAATGGTCATTGTCAATGAGATGTATGAAAAATGAACCAAGAGAGTCAAGTTCTACCTCTGAGTCCGGATTAGCCAAATCGGCATCAGCATTTGGCTCGGAAGACGCAGTGGTCCTCTTCTAGGCAGGTTTTTTAACAACCTTGGTCTTTTGGCGAAGTGGCTTTGCCGGTTTATCTTGTGGTTTTGCCGGTTTATCCTGTGATTTTTTCTTCCAGAACGGATCATCGCCCTGTCAAAGATGGACAAATTTTTGAGAGAATATTTGAAAGAAGCAAGTTAGAGCAAAAAGGTTATATGATCGTTACAGTTGGCGGTTTGTTGGAAACACAGAAAGGACTTAATCCGGTCTGGCTACAAACAGCCTCCGGTTCATTCAGTATCTTCTTCACAGCCTCAGTAACTTCAGCATCTGTAAGCTGAATATCAACGTGTCGTTGAGGGTCCTTCAAACTCCCGGTGTATTCACACATTAAACCGGGGTGTCGGCTTAAGGGAAATATGCTCCAAGTTATCCAACAACGAGCAAAGTCAACACCTGTTAAACCGTTCGCCATAAAGGCTCTAAGCTTTGACAGTTGTAGAGCATAGTTGGACCTTTCCTTTGCAGTTAATCTCTGAGGAAAGGGATTTGTATTGCTAAGACGGTGAGGGCGGTAACCCGGCAAAGGATTTTCATCACTTGGAGATGTGTCTTTGCAATAAAACCAAGTCTGGTTCCACTCCATAGGGTGACTGTGAAGCTTGGCATGAGGGAAGCTGACATCCTTTCTCTTTTGAACCGCCATTCCACCGAGCTCAGTATTGGGTCCATCTGTGAACTCTGTGCGACGGTTGAAAGAGAAGAAATCCCTAAACAATTCAATTGTGGGCTCCTCTTGAAGATAAGCTTCACAAAAGACTTGGAAATGGCAGATGTTGGACATCGAGTTTGGGACGATGTCCTGAGGGTGGAGCTGAAAACTGGCAAGCACATCTCGGAAAAACTTTGAACCGGGAGGGCTAAAGCCTCGACCCAGATGGTCAATGAAAACAACTACTTCTCCGTCCTTGGGTTCAGGAGGATTTTCCGGACCGGGGGCCCTCCAGTGGATGACCTCTTTCTTGGCTAAGGCGCCAGTTGCGACACATCTGTCTAATTGTTCTTCAGTGACCCGGGAAGGAACCCAGTTGCACTCATAGACTTGTTTGGCCATTTCAATGGAAAGCTGAAACATGGTTATTGCCGGTTTAAGGTTTATGATGGACAAGTGTAAAGCGGTGCAAGAGCAGAAGAAGACAGAAGTATGTACACATTGTTAAACCGGAATCAGACATGGGAGATGGTACAAAGATAAAGCGGCTTGGCGGTTCAACAGGGGACTAATGGTACCTACCGGATCATCATTTTTCTATGAGATTAAACCACCTACTCTGGTATAGAAGATACAGATCTAAGATGCATAAGTGAAGGAAAAACAAGTTTCACAGCTTGGCATGGTAATTTCAGATCTATAGTGCGTTGGTAAATCAAATTATATTTATACTTAAAGTGCAGGTGATTAAGCAAGTTTAACAGATCCAGATGAGTTTTTCTAGACGAAACAGATGATCTAAGGATGGAAAAGGGGATTGTAACTACAACTGTGTAAGAAAGTAGCAGATCTGAAGTCATCATGTACGCTATGAAGAAGAACGGGGAAGAACAGTTTCAAGCCTCGAGGAACACCGAAACCCTAATGATAGATCTAAAGCAAGGGAAAGGAAAACTTACTGACGTTGATAGAGCAGCGGAGGAGCGCCATGTTTTTCTGGTGCGTTCAGGTCGATGCAGCGGCCGGTGTTGAGGTCGATGGCGAAGCTTGTCGACGGTGGCCATGCGTGTTAGGTTGGCTCGAGGAAGAAGAAGAAGAAGCGAAGAGGCACGGGGGGAAATGGAAAAGACCCCCTGGTCCTATTTATAAAGGCAAAGGGATAAGTGACAGGCGCGAAAATCGAGGGGCCCAAAAATTGGATATGTGGCGGAGCTGTCGCCTCAATTGTCAGAGGCTCATTAATGAAGGCGAGCTATATGCAATTTTTAATAACAGATTACGTTATGGCGGTTTATCATGATCCTGGAAGATGATGTCATGGCGGTTTACAAGATTTATGCGAAGGTGCTGAAGAAGAAATTTTCTTAAGTATTGAAGATTGACATAACCCAGTTCAAATCAATCTGGGACCTAATGTTGGGGATAGTACTAGTGGGCGTAAACTGGCCAGGAGAGGCCGGGTTATCCCCATAATGAGTCATTATATTTGAAGCCCATGAAGACAAAGATGATGGCGCTTTATGAAGGCCCAGGGCCCAAAGGCGGATTAAGGCCTATAGTCATAAACCGACATTGATATGTAAGCTTGTGTTGTAAGGCAGAAATAGTAAAGACCGGGCCGGACACGTTTATGAGCCGGCCTCGGAATCCTGTAAACTGGCGGGCGTCAACCCATGTATATAAGGGGACGACCCGGCGGTGGTTTAGGGACAACAAACAACAACTCGAGAGCCAGGCATAGCGAATTCGCTCCCTGGTCATCGAAACCCTAGCAATTCCACAACAGCTGGACTAGGCCTTTACCTTCACCGCAAGGGGCTGAACCAGTATAAACTCTCTATGTCCCTTGTCCGCTTTAACCCCTTTAAGCTAACCCATCGCGATGGCTCCACGACTATGTCCTTTCTCTAGGACATCTGCCGTGACAAAACCACGACACCGTGTTTCTGTGTCAGCCTTTTGAAACCCCGACAGATGAATGTTGAGCCTTGCCCTGCCAACAAATCTACACTCACTCCTGAACCTCATGCATGCTTTATCTGGTTTAGTTGGAGCCCAGGACTTTAAAACAATCACGGTTACTTCATATACACCTTTAGGCTGGTGTGTGGGCTTCCTTGGAGCGTTCCTCCGTGTCCTGACCGGAAGGGTAATTTTTTTGACTGGTCTGACCGGAAGGGTAATTGCTGCAGCTCTATCCCGTTCAAGACTACTTGATCCCTCACAATCTGCTGAAGACCTAGGGTTGTCCGAATCAGATGAAGATACATGGCCTGAATGAGTGCTGTCGCTGCTACTCGGCATCTACAAAGAACACATGCGAAACTCGGGAAAGGAGGATAAGCATAAAACTTACAACTTGGTATCAACCTTTCTAAACATGCCATGCAATAATTTAGAAAATGTATGGCTAATTTGTTAAGTTTGTGTGACTCGGGCGCCCGCGACATGTAAATAGGCAGTAACTTATTGGAACAAATATAGCTTATATGTAGAAAGGAAGGTAGATAATGAACATATATACGCTCTCCGTTATTTTATAGCCAATTTGGGAACATACGGAACGAAATTGGAAGAGGGATTGCGAGGAAATATGCCTCACCGCGATGGAGAGCAGTAACTAACGGGCTTCTTAATGCAAACCCGGCCGGACCACAGGAGAGGCGAGGGTTACTGCATCGATATGCTCGAGGGTGGCTGGCGAGCAAACGAAGATGGCGAGGCGCGGGCCGCCGCGTGTTGGGAACATCAGTGGAGGTAGGCTTGACGCCGAAGAGCAGGCACATGGCCGGGGTGAGCACGGTGGCGCCGGAGAGGGTTCTGCTGTGGATCTGGGGGAGGGGGAGCTGGCGAAGGAGATTGGGTGCACTAGTTGAGTGAAACGCGGGCGGATGGTGGGGGGTGTTGGGGACTCCGGGTGTTGGCGGCCTAGGTGAAAAGGGTGAAAAATATCCCCGATCGTCGCGCATGCAGAAAGGCCTATGCAAACGGTTGCCTCTAAGCGCTCGTGTGCACAAACATAATAATTTCATTTGAAATGAAGACGTACTAATTCTGAAATGAAGACGTGAGTTCATCGTTTCGCCTCTAAATTTTTCCCACGTAAACCAATCACAATTTTACCACGGGTTTGATTTGCTAGCGCATTTCAGGTCTCGTGTGCTATATGTAAGACATTTTTTGGCATTTACCATGCATGTTGGCATATAAATCAATTCCTAGCCGGACTGCATTTCCCGTCGAAAGGGATGAGGATTGCCATTCGATATGGGAGCATCCAACGGTGCAGACGTACGATCCGTGGGGTTTGGGTTCTGGCCAATCAGAACGCACGACTCAGATCACGCGCGCAGCAAGGGGGGTCATCGGCCACGGTTTGGTAGGCACACGGCTTTCTTGTGTGAACCATGTGCTATTTGAAAACATTTTTTTGGAAGGGGATATTTGAAAACATTTACATGTGTTGTCGAAAGGGATGAGGATCGCCGTTCGATCAAGGAGAATCCAACGGTGCAGACGTATGATCCGTGGGGTTTGGGTTCTGGCCAATCAGAACGGACGACTCAGATCATGCACGTGGCAGAGGGGTGGGAGGTGCATCGGCCAAGGTTTAGTGGACACACGGCTTTCGTGAGTGAACCGTGTGCTCTTTGAAAACATTTACATTACCTAGCATCATATTTTTGTTCGAATGAAAACACGAGTTCATCGTTTCGCCTCCAATTTTTTTCCACGGTAAGAAATCACGAGTATAGTGGAGAGTGTCATATACTAGTATCATGAATATACAGTATATATGATACTAGTGTATGATACTACCTTTAATTAATTATAGCGCATAGTATAATACATAGAGTATAGTATCATATATAGATCATATTTATTGCCATGCATGACACAAATTAGCATCGCATTTAACATGATACGGTATCTACCTATAGGTTACTCTAACCCTCTTTATATATATTTAATTCTTTGCCACATCAGCATACTTTCTATTTCCGAGTGCATGACATTGTCGGCTATGATACCACCACTATGTCCAGCCTTATATAGTGGGGAGTATCATATACTATATATATATAGTATCATGCATTTGATACTAGTGTATGATACTATGTACGTACCTTCATAGTGCATATATAGTATTATAGAGTAGTATATATCATAGATGACCATATTTATGGCCATGCATGACACAAAGTAGTATAGCATTTATTATATATATGTTACGATATCTACCTATGTTACTGCTTCTTTGCCACATCATCATATTTTCTATTCCTGAGTGCATGATACCAGCTATGATACCCCCACTATGGCCACCCTAATAAGGTTGGTCGTAATATGGGAGTATCAAGAGGTATGATGCATGCCAACTAGACTTTTAGGATGATGTGGCACACAGTTAAATGAGGAAAGAGAGGGTGTGGTATCATATCATGATACCATATCATATTAAATGTTGTACTACTTTGTGTCATGCATGGCAATTAATAAGGCAACCTAAGATACTAACTTATGATACTATGCATGCGCGCATTACGGAGGTATTGCCGATCATATACTAGTATCATGCATATATACTCCCTCCTTTCTGGTTTATAGGCTTATCTCAAAATTATAGTTTTTCCAATTTATAAGGCTCAATTTGGTTGTTCCCCATCACATGTCCAGATTCCAAGGTGCATTAAATCATTGCATGCATGTATTAAGAGAAAGTTGACCAATGCATGTACTTTATGCATGCATGTATTGCAATTAATACATTGGAAAACACAATTTTTGAGGAAAACAAAAGCATTAATTGGGTGTTTTTGCAAACTACAAAAGTATTCCACCACTCACATTCTACCTTGGTTGGTGAGATTTTTGAATTGAGCCCTATAAGGCTGGTTGTAATGGGGAGTATCATATACCAGTATCATGCATATGATAGTGTATGATACTACTTCCGTAATGCATAGTATCATAAGTTCGTATCTTGAAGGAAATATGCCCTAGAGGCAATAATAAAGTTATTATTTATTTCCTTATATCATGATAAATGTTTATTATTCATGCTAGAATTGTATTTACCGGAAACATGATACATGTGTGAATACATAGACAAACAGAGTGTCACTAGTATGCCTCTACTTGACTAGCTCGTTGATAAAAGATGGTTATGTTTCCTAGCCATTGACATGAGTTGTCATTTGATTAACGGGATCACATCATTAGGAGAATGATGTGATTGACTTGACCCATTACGTTAGCTTAGCACTCGATCGTTTAGTATGTTGCTATTGCTTTCTTCATGACTTATACATGTTCCTATGACTATGAGATTATGCAACTCCCGTTTACCGGAGGAACACTTTGTGTGCTACCAAACGTCACAACGTAACTGGGTGATTATAAAGGTGCTCTACAGGTGTCTCCGAAGGTACTTGTTGGGTTGGCGTATTTCGAGATTAGGATTTGTCACTCCGATTGTCGGAGAGGTATCTCTGGGCCCTCTCGGTAATGCACATCACTTAAACCTTGCAAGCATTGCAACTAATGAGTTTGTTGCGAGGTGATGTATTACGGAACGAGTAAAGAGACTTGCCGGTAACGAGATTGAACTAGGTATTAAGATACCGACGATCGAATCTCGGGCAAGTAACATACCGATGACAAAGGGAACAACGTATGTTGTTATGCGGTCTGACCGATAAAAATCTTCGTAAAATATGTGGGAGCCAATATGAGCATCCAGGTTCCGCTATTGGTTATTGACCGGAGACGTGTCTCGGTCATGTCTACATAGTTCTTGAACCCGTAGGGTCTGCCCGCTTCACGTTTCGATGACAGTTATATTATGAGTTTATACGTTTTGATGTACCGAAGGTTGTTCGGAGTCCCGGATGTGATCACGGACATGACGAGGAGTCTCGAAATGGTCGAGACATAAAGATTGATATATTGGAAGCCTATGTTTGGATATCGGAAGTGTTCCGGGTGAAATCGGGATTTTACCGGAGTACCGGGAGGTTACCGGAACCCCCCGGCAACATAATGGGCCTTAGTGGGCCTAGGTGGAAGAGAGGAGAGGCGGCTAGGGTGGGCCGCGCGCCCCTCCCCCCTAGTCCGAATAGGACAAGGAGAAGGGGGCGGTGCCCCCCTTCCTTCTTCTCCCTCTCCTCTTTCCCCCCTCCCAAGTCCTAATCCAACTAGGAAAAGGGGGGAGTCCTACTCCCGGTGGGAGTAGGACTCCTCCTGGCGCGCCCCAAGGCTGGCCGCACCTCTCCCCCTTTACTCCTTTATATACGGGGGCAGGGGGCACCCCATAGACACAACAATTGATCATTGATCTCTTAGCCGTGTGCGGTGCCCCCCTCCACCATATTACACTTCGATAATATCGTAGTGGTGCTTAGGCGAAGCCCTGCGTCGGTAGAACATCATCATCGTCATCACGCCGACGTGCTGACGAAACTCTCCCTCAACACTCGGCTGGATCGGAGTTCGAGGGACGTCATCGAGCTGAACGTGTGCTGAACTCGGAGGTGCCGTGCGTTCGGTACTTGATCGGTTGGATCGTGAAGATGTACGACTACATCAACCGCGTTGTGTTAACGCTTCCGCTTTCGGTCTATGAGGGTACGTGGACAACACTCTCCCCTCTTGTTGCTATGCATCACCATGATCTTGCGTGTGTGTAGGAAAATTTTGAAATTACTACGTTCCCCAACAGTGGCATCCGAGCCTGGTTTTATGCGTTGATGTTATATGCACGAGTAGAACACAAGTGAGTTGTGGGCGATATAAGTCATACTGCTTACTAGCATGTCATACTTTGGTTCGGCGGTATTGTTGGATGAAGCGGCCCGGACCGACATTACGCGTACGCTTACGCGAGACTGGTTTTACCGCCGTGCTATGCACACAGGTGACTAGCGGGTGTCAGTTTCTCCAACTTTAGTTGAACCGAGTGTGGCTACGCCCGGTCCTTGCGAAGGTTAAAACAACACCAATTTGACATACTATCGTTGTGGTTTTGATGCGTAGGTAAGAACGGTTCTTTCTCAGCCCGTAGCAGCCATGTAGAACTTGCAACAACAAAGTAGAGGACGTCTAACTTGTTTTTGCAGGGCATGTTGTGATGTGGTATGGTCAAGACGTGATGAGATATAAGTTGTTGTATAAGATGATCATGTTTTGTTGAAGTTATCGGCAACTGGCAGAAGCCTTATGGTTGTCTCTTTATTGCATAAGATGCAAGCGCCAAATAATTGTTTTACTTTATCGCTATGCGATAACAATAGTTGCAAGAGCAATAGTTGGCGAGACGACCATGTGACGACACATTGATATAGATCAAGATGATGGAGATCATGGTGTCATGCCGGTGACGATGGAAATCATGACGATGCTTTGAAGATGGAGATCAAACGCACAAGATGATGATGGCCATATCATGTCACATATTTTGATTGCATGTGATGTTTATCTTTTATACATCTTATTTTGCTTAGTTCGACGGTAGCTTTATAAGATGATCTCTCACTAATTATCAAGGTACAAGTGTTCTCCCTGAGTATCCACCGTTGCGAAAGTTCTTCGTCCTGAGACACCACGTGATGATCGGGTGTGATAGGCTCTACGTTCAAATACAACGGGTGCAAAATAGTTGCACACGCGGAATACTCAGGTTAAACTTGATGAGCCTAGCATATAACAGATATGGCCTCGGAACACTGAGACCGAAAGGTCGAGCGTGAATCATATAGTAGATATGATCAACATAGTGATGTTCACCATTGAAACTACTCCATCTCACGTGATGATCGGACATGGTTTAGTTGATATGGATCACGTGATCACTTAGAGGATTAGAGGGATGTCTATCTAAGTGGGAGTTCTTAAGTAATATGATTAATTGAACTTAAATTTATCATGAACTTAGTCCTGGTAGTATTAGCATATCTTTGTTGTAGATCAATAGCTCGCGTTTGGCTCCCCTGTTTTATTTTTGATATGTTCCTAGAGAAAACTAAGTTGAAAGATATTAGTAGCAATGATGCGGATTGGATCCGTGATCTGAGGTTTATCCTCATTGCTGCACAGAAGAATTATGTCCTTGATGCACCGCTAGGTGACAAACCTATTGCTGGAGCAGATGCAGACGTTATGAACGTTTGGCTAGCTCAATATGATGACTACTTGATAGTTTAGTGCACCATGCTTAACGGCTTAGAATCGGGACTTCAAAGACGTTTTGGACGTCATGGACCATATGAGATGTTCCAGGAGTTGAAGTTAATATTTCAAGCAAATACCCGAGTTGAGAGATATGAAGTCTCCAACAAGTTCTATAGCTAAAAGATGGAGGAGAATAGCTCAAGCAGTGAGCATGTGCTCAGATTGTCTGGGTACTACAATCGCTTGAATCAAGTGGGAGTTAATCTGCCAGATAAAATAGTGATTGACAGAATTCTCTAGTCACCATCACCAAGTTAGTAGAACTTCGTGATGAACTATAGTATGCAAGGGATGACGAAAGTAATTCCCGAGCTCTTCGTGATGCTGAAATCGACGAAGGTAAAAAATCAAGAAAAACATCAAGTGTTGATGGTTGACGAGACCACTAGTTTCAAGAAAAGGGCAAAGGGAAGAAGGGGAACTTCAAGAAGAATGGCAAGCAAGTTGCTGCTCAAGTGAAGAAGCCTAAGTCCGGTCCTAAGCCTGAGACTAAGTGCTTCTACTGCAAAGGGACTGGTCACTGGAAGCGGAACTGCCCCAAGTATTTGGTGGATAAGAAGGATGACAAAGTGAACAAAGGTATATTTGATATACAGATTATTGATGTGTATTTTACTAGTGTTCATAGCAACCCCTCGGTATTTGATACTGGTTCAGTTGCTAAAGAGTAGTAACTCGAAACAGGAGTTGCATAATGAACAGAAACTAGTTAAGGATGAAGTGACGATGTGTATTGGAAGTGGTTCCAAGATTGATATCATCATCATCGCACACTCCCTATACTTTCGGGATTAGTGTTGAACCTAAATAAGTGTTATTTGGTGTTTGCGTTGAGCATGAATATGATTTGATCATGTTTATTGCAATACGGTTATTCATTTAAGTTACAGAATAATTGTTGTTCTATTTACATGAATAAAACCTTCTATGGTCATACACCCAATGGAAATGGTTTGTTGGATCTCGATCGTAGTGATACGCATATTCATAATATTGAAGCCAAAAGATGCAAAGTTAATAATGATAGTGCAACTTATTTGTGGCACTGCCGTTTAGGTCATATTGGTGTAAAGCGCATGAAGAAACTCCATGCTGATGGGATTTTGGAATCACTTGATTATGAATCACCTGATGCTTGTGAACCATGCCTCTTGGGCAAGATGACTAAAACGCCGTTCTTCGGAACAATGGAGCAAGCAACAGATTTGTTGGAAATCATACATACTGATGTATGTGGTCCGATGAATAGTGAGGCTCGTAGCGGGTATCATTATTTTCTGACCTTCACAGATGATTTGAGCAGATATGGGTATATCTACTTAATGAAACAGAAGTCTGAAACATTTGAAAAGTTCATATAATTTCAGAGTGAAGTGGAAAATCATCGTAACAAGAAAATAAAGTTTCTACGATCTAATCGTGGAGAAGAGTATTTGAGTTACGAGTTTGGTCTTCAGTTAAAACAATGTGAAATAGTTTCACTGCTCGCGCCACCTGGAACACCACAGTGTAATGGTGTGTCCGAACATCGTAACCGTACTTTATTAGATATGGTGCAATCTATGATGTCTCTTACCGATTTACCACTATCGTTTTGGGGTTATGCATTAGAGACAGCTACATTCACGTTAAATAGGGCACCGTCTAAATCCGTTGAGACGACACCGTATGAACTATGGTTTGGCAAGAAACCTAAGTTGTCGTTTCTTAAAGTTTGAGGTTGCAATGCTTATGTGAAAAAGGTTTCAACCTGATAAGCTCGAACCCAAATCGGAGAAATGTATCTTCATAGGATACCCAAAGGAGACTGTTGGGTACACCTTCTATCACAGATCCGAAGGCAAAACTTTTGTTGCTAAATTTGGAATTTTTCTGGAGAAGGAGTTTCTCTCGAAAGAACTGAGTGGGAGGAAAGTAGAACTTGATGAGGTAACTGTACCTGCTCCCTTATTGGAAAGTAGTTCATCACAGAAACCGGTTTCTGCGACACCTACACCAATTAGTGAGGAAGTTAATGATGATGATCATGAAACTTCAGATCAAGTTATTATTGAACCTCGTAGGTCAACCAAAGTAAGATCCGCACCAGAGTGGTACGGTAATCCTGTTTTGGAGGTCATGTTACTTGACCATGACGAACCTACGAACTATGAGGAAGCGATGATGAGCCCAGATTCCTCAAATTGGCTTGAGGCCATGAAATCTGAGATGGGATCCATGTATGAGAACAAAGTATGGACTTTGATTGACTTGCCCAATGATTGGCGAGCCATTGAGATTAAATGGATCTTCAAGAGGAAGACGGATGCTGATAGTAGTGTTACTATGTACAAAGCTAGAATTGTCGCAAAATGTTTTCGACAAGTTTAAGGTGTTGACTACGATGAGAGTTTCTCACTCGTATCTATGCTTAAGTCTGTCCGAATCATGTTAGCAATTGCCGCATTTTATGAAATCTGGCAAATGGATAAACAAGACTGCATTCCTTAATGGATTTATTAAAGAAGAGTTGTATATGATGCAACCAGAAGGTTTTGTCAATACTAAAGGTGCTAACAAAATATGCAAACTCCAGCGATCCATCTATGGACTGGTGCAAGCATCTCGGAGTTGGAATATATGCTTTGATAAGTTGATCAAAGCATATAGTTTTATACAGACTTGCGGTGAAGCCTGTATTTACAAGAAAGTAAGTGGGAGCACTACAACATTTCTGATAAGTATATGTGAATGACATATTGTTGATCGGAAATAATGTAGAATTATTCTGCAAAGCATGAAGGTGTGTTTGAAAGGAGTTTTTCAAAGAAAGACCTCGGTGAAGCTGCTTACATATTGAGCATCAAGATTTATAGAGATAAATCAAGACGCTTGATAAGTTTTTCAATGAGTACATACCTTGACAAGATTTTGAAGTAGTTCAAAATGGAACAGTCAAAGAAAGAGTTCTTGCCTGTATTGCAAAGTATAAAGTTGAGTAAAGACTCAAAACCCGACCACAGCAGAAAATAGAAAAAAGAGAATGAAAGTCATTTCCTATGCCTCAGTCATAGGTTCTATAAAGTATGCTATGCTGTGTACGAGACCTATTGTGTACCTCACCATGATTTTGGCAAGAGGGTACAATAGTGATCAAGGAGTAGATCACTGGACAGCGGTCAAAATTATCCTTAGTGGAATAAGGAAATATTTCTCGGTTATGGAGGTGAAAAAAGGTTCGTCGTAAAGAGTTACGTCGATGCAAGTTTTGGCACAGATCTGGATGACTCTAAGTCTCGATCTAGATACATATTGAAAGTGGGAGCAATTAGCTAGAGTAGCTCCGTGCAGAGCATTGTAGACATAGAAATTTGCAAAATACTTACGGATCTGAATGTGACAGACCCGTTGACTAAAATTATCTCACAAGCAAAACATGATCACACCTTAGTACTCTTTGGGTGTTAATCGCATAGAAATGTGAACTAGATTATTGACTCTAGTAAACCCTTTGGGTGTTGGTCACATGACGATGTGAACTATGGGTGTTAATCACATGGTGATGTGAACTATTGATGTTAAATCACATGGCGATGTGAACAAGATTATTGACTCTAGTGCAAGTGGGAGACTGAAGGAAATATGCCCTAGAGGCAATAATAAAGTTATTATTTATTTCCTTATATCATGATAAATGTTTATTATTCATGCTAGAATTGTATTAACCGGAAACATGATACATGTGTGAATACATAGACAAACAGAGTGTCACTAGTAAGCCTCTACTTGACTAGCTCGTTAATCAAAGATGGTTATGTTTCCTAGCCATTGACATGAGTTGTCATTTGATTAACGGGATCACATCATTAGGAGAATGATGTGATTGACTTGACCCATTCCATTAGCTTAGCACTCGATCGTTTAGTATGTTGCTATTGCTTTCTTCATGACTTATACATGTTCCTATGACTATGAGATTATGCAACTCCCGTTTACCGGAGGAACACTTTGTGTGCTACCAAACGTCACAACGTAACTGGGTGATTATAAAGGTGCTCTACAGGTGTCTCCGAAGGTACTTGTTGGGTTGGCGTATTTCGAGATTAGGATTTGTCACTCCGATTGTCGGAGAGGTATCTCTGAGCCCTCTCGGTAATGCACATCAGTTAAGCCTTGCAAGCATTGCAACTAATGAGTTTGTTGCGAGATGATGTATTACAGAATGATTAAAGAGACTTGCCGGTAACGAGATTGAACTAGGTATTAAGATACCGACGATTCAATCTCGGGCAAGTAACATACCGATGACAAAGGGAACAACGTATGTTGTTATGCGGTCTAACCAATAAAGATCTTCGTAGAATATGTGGGAGCCAATATGAGCATCCAGGTTCCGCTATTGGTTATTGACCAGAGACGTGTCTCGGTCATGTCTACATAGTTCTCGAACCCGTAGGTTCCGCACGCTTAATGTTTCGATGACAGTTATATTATGAGTTTATATGGTTTGATGTACTGAAGGTTATTCGGAGTCCCGGATGTGATCACGGACATGACGAGGAGTCTTGAAATGGTCGAGATATAAAGATTGATATATTGGAAGCCTATGTTTGGATATCACAAGTGTTCCGGGTGAAATCGGGATTTTACCGGAGTACCGGGAGGTTACCAGAACCCCCCGGCAACATAATGGGCCTTAGTGGGCCTAGGTGGAAGAGATGGGAAGCGGCTAGGGCTGGGCCGCACGCCCCTCCCCCCTAGTCCGAATAGGACAAGGAGAAGGGGGCGGCGCCCCCTTCCTTCTTCTCCCTCTCCTCTTTCCCCCCTCCCAAGTCCTAATCCAACTAGGAAAAGGGGGGGAGTCCTACTCCCGGTGGGAGTAGGACTCCTCCTGGCGCGCCCCAAGGCTGGCCGCACCTCTCCCCATTTACTCCTTTATATACGGGGGCAGGGGGGCACCCCATAGACACAACAAATGATCATTGATCTCTTAGCCGTGTGCGGTGCCCCCCTCCACCATATTACACCTCGATAATATCGTAGCGGTGCTTAGGCGAAGCCCTGCGTTGGTAGAACATCATCATCGTCACCACGCCGACGTGCTGACGAAACTCTCCCTCAACACTCGGTTGGATCGGAGTTCGAGGGACGTCATCGAGCTGAACGTGTGCTGAACTCGGAGGTGCCGTGCGTTCGGTACTTGATCGGTCGGATCGTGAAGACGTACGACTACATCAACCGCATTGTGTTAACGCTTCCGCTTTCGGTCTACGAGGGTACGTGGACAACACTCTCCCCTCTCGTTAGTATGCATCACCATATTCTTGCGTGTGCGTAGGAATTTTTTTGAAATTACTACGTTCCCGAACATATCTTAGGTTGCCTTATTAATTGTCATGCATCACACAAAGTAGTAGTACAACATTTAATACGACACAGTATCATGATATGATACCACATCCTCTCTTTCCTCATTTAATTGTGTGCCACATCATCCAGAAAGTCTAGTTGGCATGCATGATACCGCTTATGATACTACCATTACAACCAGCCTAAACCGGAAAGGAGGGAGTATGAGACTAGCCACAATGGAGAGTTACATACACTATTAACATACACATATCCCTAGACTATGTTACTACCTTCATAGTGGGTAGTAACATAAGTGTAGTGTCATGCAAGGCTTCATTTATTAGGTTATAGACTCATATTGCATTGGGACATGTGATGTTACAGTAACTAGCTAAGTTACTGAAATTATCTCTCTCCTCATTAATTTATTGCCACATAAGCAAGTTTGCTGACTTGGAGTCGATGTTACTGCTGAAGTTACTCCCACTGTGGCTAGTCTGATACTAGCTACTCGTCTTTGATATACTAGCTACCTCACAAAGAGCATGGTTAATAATACAGCCAAGGGTCGGCTATAAGAAGTTGCCATGTCATATACAGCCAACCTCTTAGCGGACATGTACAATAATAAGTTTTAAATACGTACTAGTTTATCAATAGTTGGCCCACCTTACATCCTCACAAAGTGTCTTGGGTGTCGTGTTGCAGCTGGCTCTACTAACCAAGAGCCCGCTTCTCTTCTCTTTCCTCCAACTAATAAGCACATATATATTATTCTATTCCTTATAGCCTGCTTAGACTACCCACAGTGGGAGTAACATAGGTAGTAACATCACACGTATCTAGATAAAATAGATGATGTGGCAAGCAATAAATGAAGAAAGAGAGGAAAGTGGTAACATAGCTAGTTACTAGTAGTATGAGTAACATCACACATCTCAAGGCAAGATGAGTCTATAGCCTAATAAATGAAGTGTTGCATGTTACTACACATATGTTACTCCCCACTATAGAGGTAGTAACATAGACTAGTAACATTCTATGTTACTACCCATTGTGGCTAGTCTTATGTCACTCTATTGTGTACTTGCTCTAATGCATAGTATCATAGAGTAGCTAGTATAATATGTAGTACTTTATTTATATTGTCATGCATGACACATAGTAGCATAGCATTTATTATGATACGATTTAATGATATGATACTTAACCCTCTCTTTCTTCATTTAATTAATTCTATGACACCTCATCAAAATTGCCTAGTTGGCATGCATGATACTAGATATGATACCCCCTTACTATCAGCCTAGCAAAGAAGGTGTACAGATCATTTGTGCGTCGCTTTGTCAGTTTTCATCTGTTTGTTCGAGAAGCGGGGAGAAGTTTCAAACATTTGTTCCGCGAGGTGAGGACACTGGCGTAGGCCTAGTTGGTATTTTAATTACATGAAATTCAGATGGAGTTCGGACATCACCAAAATCAATGTGTGCCCGTCGCGTGCTCTCACGATCCCGTGGAAAAAAATTGGTAAGGTTTGGCACAAGTTTTGGTGACCGCTCCTTCCAAACCGGAGCATCTCACATGAAGGATCATGGTTTTCCAAAAGGAGACGTGTCAATTCAAACTCCTGTGGCTGGTGACTTCATCGTTTGGCCTCATAAAAATTTCCATGGTACACAATCACCATTATACCACGGGTTTGATTTTCTGGAGCATTTCAGGTATCGTTAGCTATATTTAAGACTTTTTTGAGATTAACATGCATTTTGTGCATAAAAATAAAATTACAACCGGAACTGCAAGTGCTGTCGAAAGGGATGAGGATCGCCGTTCGATCTGGGAGCATCCAACGGTGCAGACGTACGATTCGTGGGGTTTGGGTTCTGGCCAATCAGAAAGCACGAGTCAGATCGTGGGCGGGGTTTGGTCAGCACATGGCTTTCATCAATGAACCGTGTGCTATTCGCAAACCAGATTGCATATTTTTGTTCACACATACTGTAGTGAGATCACTTGAGTGTGCTACCGCTATGATATAATAATAATAACAAAAAAACAGTTCATATTCATTGCCTGAGCTGACAACATATCAAGGTCAACATATTAAGGGTTCTTACATCAAGAGAAAACCGGGCATAACTCACAAATTCAGTACATGCGACAGTTCTAAATTGAACGAATTAAGTTGCAGGGTAGGCATAAAGACTAGTCTTAGGGCTTAATTCCCATGTACATGGGGGAACTGGGATCATTAAGTTGACCCCGAATGAACTTGGGGTTTTTGATGATTTTACGCTGCTCTGTTACATGGGTGCGTGATCCCTTGGCTGGCAACTCATCAAATTCATCGTACTCTTCCTCATCTGCAACATCGTCGACACCCAGTACCCTTCTCTTCCCATGCATCGCTAAATGGCCGTTCTTATGCAAGGGGTCTTCCACAAAGAAAATCTGGGTAGCATCGCTGGCAAGAATGAATGGGTCCATGTGATATGCCATCGTTGTCCTGTTAACACAGGTCTTCTTGTACTCATCAATCCTTACCTGACCAAGAGGGATCCATGCGCACCTAAATAATGCCACCTTAACTTTCACATAGTCAAGCTCCCAAATATCTTTGATGGTTCCATAGTATACCCTTTTATTAGCTTCATTTACAGTCATTCATTCTATTCGAACATAGCTGTTCTGATACGAGGTCTTCTGATCACGTTCCTCAGTGTAGAATGTGTATCCATTTATGTCATATGCTTGGTACGTCAACACCGTAGGTGATGGCTTTTGTACCAACCACGTAGCAATGTGATCGATGGATCCTTGTGCCAAACGATTCTTCAGCCATTCGGCGTAGTTCTTAGTGTGCTCCTTCATCTCCACATCTGATGAAGGCACCATTGGTAAGAAGCTTTGGCGTATCTCCGCCATGTGTTCTTCGGCATAAGCGATGAGAACTGGGCTGTTAAGTAGTATCGTCAAATGGGCTTTCTCTACCAATTCTCCAGGTGCAGCCATTTGCGTGCCAGCAAGGACCGGCTTACCTTTCAGCCTTCCCTCGCAGCGAGAGAGGGGCAAACCTATAGGTCTTTGTTTCATGTATTAGGTGCAAAACTCAACCACCTCCTCCGCGGTATAACCTTGTAGGATGCTTGCCTCTGGATGGTTTCGGTTCCGACAAAAGCGCTTAAGTATTCCCATGAACCGCTCGAAGGGATACATGTTGCGAAGAAACACAGGACCACAATACTTTATCTCGTCGACAAGGTGCACAGTGAGATGGACCATGACATCAAAGAATGACGGTGGGAAAAACATCTCTAGGTTGCACAATATTCTTGCAATATCATCTTGCATATGATCCAACTCTTCAGGATTTACAACTTTCTGCCATAGTTGGTTGAAGAAATCATAGAGGTCAATGAGTGTGTTTCTTATATCTTTGTCCATCAGATTCCTGATGGCCACCGGGAGGATTTGTGTCAACATTACGTGGCAATCATGTGACTTCATGTGTCCCAACTTCATTTTACCTGAGCTCACATCCACGAGACTTCTGATGTTTGCGCAGTAGGAAGAGGGTGTCTTAACTGACAACAAATAGGTGAAGAACTGTGTTGCTTCTTTTGTACTGAAATTGTAACTCTGACGAGCTTTGATGAATTTGTCATCATCTTCTGCTTCACTCTTGCATTTTGATTGATTAGCAAGCATATCGAGCCATGAACCGTCACCATCCTTTCTTTTACCATTAATCTTGAGCAGGGTACCAAGGATGCTTTCACATACATTATTCTCTACGTGCATGACATCGATGCAGTGACGTACACGTAGAATCTCCCAGTAAGGTAATTTCCAGAACACCGATTTCTTCTTAAACACTTGACCCTTGGGTGTTTGTTTCACCGTCAAAGGGTGGTTCTTACCAAGCACAACATTAATTTTTTAGCCATGTTGTGGACCATCTCCCTGTCATAGGGTCTTGGGACCGCACCTGCCTGTACCGTACCATCAAATTCAGCTTTCATCTGTCGGTATGGGTGATTTTTCCGCAAGAACCTACGATGATGCAAATACATTGTTTTGCGCAAGTTGGGAAGTCTTCTGCTAGCTGTCCTATCCATGCATGTGACACACCCTACATCTCCCTTTGTTTTCTGCCCCAATGTGTTGCCTAATGCTGGCATATCTTGAATGGTGTGCACCAATATCGCATGTAGATCGAAAATCTCCTTTTTGTAAACATCATAACATTTTACAGCAGGCACATCTATCCACACTGTCAGCAGTTCTTCTACCAGTAGCTGAAAGTAAATGTCGATGTCCTTTCCAGGTTGCTTCGGGCCTTGGATAATCATTGACATCATAATGTATTTTTTATTCATACACAACCAAGGAGCTAGGTCATATATGCACAGAAGCACCGGCCATGTGCTGTGATTGGTGCTCAGATCGCCAAAAGGATTAATCCCGTCAATACACTCCCCAAGCCTCGTACTTCTAGGATCCTTGGCAAATTTTTCGAACTTTTTGTCGATTAATTCCCACTGAGCCCCATCTTTCGGGTGCCTCATAAACCTATCCGCAATTCGCTCATCATGATGCCACTGCAACCTCTTTGCCTCTCTAGGGTTTGCAAACAAACGCCACAACCTTGGAATTAAAGGCAAGTACCAAACAACCTTGAACGGGATTCCTGTCTTGATCTCGTCATCCAATTTGTACTTGTCCTTTTCTCTCTTGCGCTTGTATCGTGGATGCTTGCATGTGGGACATGCCCGCGAATCTTTGTACTCACCACGGTACAATATACAATCATTCACACAAGCGTGTATCTTCTGTACTTCAAGTTCCAATGGGCAAACAATTTTCTCGCTTCATTCGTGCTTCTGGGGAGCACATTATCTTCCAGAAGAAACCTAACATCTCTGTGAATCCCTTGTTTGATAGACCATTTGCTGCTTTAAATCTGAGAAGCGCCAGGGTGGCACTCAACCTGGAATATTTCTTTTTGCAACCTGGATACAATTCTTTCTTGGAGTCCGCATCAATGTTTTGCAGATCCTTGTACCCAATCATATCCTTTTTTGGGCCCTTGAAATCTGCAATCATAGCAGCAAAATCTGGCATATCAAGATCATCGTCATCTGCGTCGACGTCTTGGTTTTCCAGTGGGCGTTTCAGCTTTCCGGTGTTCCATTGGTAGCTTGACGCCTCTGCCCCGATGTTAGATTCAACATCCATGTGACACTGATCAGGGTTTGGCATCTCGCTGCCCTAGGTATCTTCATCCCTGACCACCTCGTCACCGTGTCTGGTCCAACGTGTATATCCATCCATGAATCCCCTAGAGACTACGTGCATCGGGACATCTGCAACTTGATGTGACTCTGTATTGGCACAATCATTACATGGACACAGAATGTAATCTGCATCACCAATTCTCCTCTTTGTACTTTCAGCCAAATTCATGAACTCTGTCACGCCACTGATAAAATCTGCGGTTTTCCGATTCTTCATCCATCGAGATCGTCCCATCTGCAGCACACGAATGGTAATTAAAAACAAAACAACAACATTAATACACGGATTAACTGCTGCCCAAAGATGCGTGCATAAATCACAAGGTTTTATTTTAATAATTACTGAGGACGCTCCATGTTGTTATCCAGACGTGCAATGACAAAAATTAATGGCCATTCAATTTACACGCAGAGTACTAGTACAACACTACCCTTAGGAATTGAATACCTTAATTAAGCCACTCATGAAAAGAATACCTTAATTAATTAGCCGCGTGACGACCTCCACCCAGCAGACAGACAAGCGCGATGCGGCGGCACGCCGAGACAACAAGGTCGAGGAGCAAAGCTTAGTGCGGCTGCCGCCTGAAGTTCGACCTCCACTATCCCGCCATCGACCGTGATGGATGTGCTCGAATCACGCCGCCGCCCACCTCGATGGTTGAGCTCCTCCTATCTCCTTCCGCAGACCGAGTATTGACCTCCTATGACGCCGCCACCGCCCATCGACCAAGGATTGACCTCTTCTCCGGTAGCCGCTGCCTAGGCCGCCGCCACCATCTCTATACGCAGAGCGGCTATTTACACGGTATGTCACCGTAACTCAATTATATGGACTGGGTAGTACATCACATACGGTTATGTAAAGGCAACCGTGTCTAACCTATGTTGTCTTCTCACACGTTTTGGTGCGGAAATCGTGTGTGACGTTGTAATACCTAACACACAAACGACATGTATAAACAGTGTGCCGTATACAACATATAGTGCCATAAGTAGTTCCTGACCGTTAGCTTATCTCCACAGTTTCCCCATTTCCCCCAAATCCCTACATAGCCTCCAAATTCCCTCGTGTGGCGCTGACATTGGGGGAATGCGGACGAATGGTGCTGATGGTTTCGGTGCGGCTGCCCCTGCCCGTATCGCCACCACGACGGCGGTCGCCGCCGAGCACTTTCCTAAGGTCATCAGAAGGCAGGTGTACTACGGATCCGAATCGTCCTGTCAGGTTCCAATCTATCCCGATCTATTTTAGCATGTCCAAAGTATAGCTCCTTGCTGAATCCGTCCTGAATGACCCCCCCCTAGGAAAGCGATCTGCCGCCGGATCCGGAGCATGACTCCAAACTCCCGCAACACGAGTTCGACTCCGAGTTTTGCGCCACCGAGAAGTACCAAAAGCTGAGTCGTGTGCACGGGCACACTCCCGCTCGACGTGTATGCACAGAGGGATTTGACATTGGCAGGTGGTTTCTCAGTTGCCCCTTAGAGGTTAGTGCTAATGAAGTTCTTCATTTTACTTCAGTTAATGCCACCGCTCATCTAGAATACTATCTAACATTGGCAGGGATATGAGGCTTGTGCCTTCATTAACTGGCTGGATGAAGAATGGCATGGCAGGGCTCGGAGTGTTATCACCGTGCTCGCAGAAGATAACAAAAATTTGAAGAAGAAACTGGCTGATCTGGAATGTACAATTAGTACAATGAAGCAAGAAAGAATCAATCACATGCAACAGATGAAAGAAAGAGACAAGAAGGAACTAGCATGTGTAGTTGTGGTTGTCGCATTAGCCATGTTCTATGCGCTGTTTGCAATGATGATTAGGGGTTTTGTTTGACAATATTGCTAAAGCACATCTAGATGTGCTCTAAGTAATGCACATCTAGGTCCTATGCCATTGATGTCACCCGAAGATTCGTGCATATATTTTTCTTTGTCTTTTTTCTTTTTCTTTCTAGTTTGATTATGACTGGCTTTATCAATAAGAAGAGCTCAATGTATTGCTTGCCAACTATCCTATTCTGTTCGTACCGGTACCGGTGCATAATCCCAAAACTCGTTCCTTGTTTTTGTCCTGAAAAAGGAAACTAGCCAAATAGCCAATAGGAGTCCTGCGCAACCCCGGGAATTTGGAGCGACTGGGTACAGATAATTGTGGTTGATTATATCAGCGGTTAGATAATACGTCAACCCCTGCTTCAATCCCCGCTTCAATTGGCAGTTCCTCTTCTCTGCATTCCCCACTTAAGTGTCCACCATCTTCATCGTCCCCGGCAGGCCACGCTACACACTGGCACACACTCTGCAGCCATGTCGAGCGACAGCAAGGACGACAGTTCGGCCAGCAGTCCGGCGCACGATGGTAGGTCAACATCAGAATCATCCCGCTTGTCTTCCATGAGTTCGGCGTCGAGCCCAGACCTCGATTATATCCGGTTCATGGAAGGGACGCCGCCTCTGGAGTCGTCAGACAACAACCAGACGGACGAGGAGCCATCGGAGGACGAAGAAGATGACGACGATGATGAGGAGGAGGAATGGTTGAAAGAGGAGGAGGAGGAGGACGACAGCAACGACGATGACGGTGGCGGCGGCGATGAAAAGCCAACAGTCAGTGGCAAGAAGCATCCTCACCAAGACGATGTCGCGGGGCCATCCAACAACAACAACAACAACAACAACAAGAAGAAGGACTAAATTAAGCAGAATGTATATATCTCTGTTTATCCTGTCAATCTCATCGAAGATGGTTAGTAATATGTATTCGACAGAGATCTTCTACATTATCGCCCACAGGTTGGTTTGTTGAACTGTGTGCCCTAGCGAGCGCACAATTCACAAAAAAAGACCGTATGGGCTGTCTATAATGATCGCACACAATTCTGATTACCGACCTGTTTGCCGGGTATCACACACATCTTGTTACGCCGAATCGTTTGTTTTCACCTCAATCATCGCAAACGGTTCATCCGAGTGAACTGTATGCCGTATATCGCACACACCTTGATCTGGCTGCCTATTTCTGTTCTTCTGTCTCATCTCAAACAGTTCATACAGATCAACCGTATGCCCCTCATCGCACATGCATCTAAAATCTGAACCGTGTTTGATCTATCATCCATCGCAAACGTTTTTGCACCTTTTTGACAGTTTTTTACATCACTGTTTGTGATTAATGCTTCGCACACAGTTTCGTCAAAGGGTCTCTAATCGTAGTGTCGCGTTAGCAGCATCCTGCAGTAGTGGTCTCTCCAACAATTCGCAACCTCAAAGTCACAAAGATGTTGGTTGACGGTGGGGCCAGGTTGAATCTGATTTCGCCAAAGGTTATTAGCAAACTTCAGATAGAAGAGGAGGAGCTAAAGGTCACGGGCACGTTTGAAGGAGTTAATCCTGGCAGGAGTCATCCTAAGGGAAAGTTCACGTTGCTAGTGACATTTGGGGGAGAACTGAACTATCGGACTAAGAAGGTTGTGTTTGATGTGGTCGACCTCCCCCTGTTGTACAATGGGATTCCTGGACGCCCAGCGCTGGCAAAATTCATGGCGGCATCCCACTATGCCTGCAACACCTTGAAGATGCCAGGGCCAGTAGGAGTCATTTCCATCCCGTCAGACGAGAAAGACACAATCATTTGCATGGATAAGATGTACCGGGACGTAGTCGCGGCAGAGGCCACGGCAGCGGCAGTTCTCGCCAAGGAAAACAAAGGAAAGAAGAAGGATAGCAGGGACACCAGCAAGGAATCCGAGAAGCGTACCTCTTCGGAGTGCGTTGCACCTGTCGATGACTTGCTGGAGAGTTCCAACAACAAGAGATCCAAGGTCGCTGCACCACATGAGAAGAAGGTCCCAGCAGGGCTGGTGTCGGGGAAAACGACACCTATGGGATCACAAGGAATCCCTACTACGGTTGGCGGGGCGTGGAGCTGCGCAAAGAGTAGGTCTAAAAGATCAGCGCGAGGGGATTTTTACCCAGGTTCGAGCCGCAAATGATGCATAATACCCTAGTCCTGCTTTGGTGTATATTTGGTGTTCTTGAGCTCTTGAGCTAGCTGCGGTGCATGCCCAGTTCAAAAAGTCCGAATCCTTCCTCAGTACGCCTCGGGCCTCCTTTTATATGTCAAAGGGGTCGCCACAACGGCACATAGGAGGTGGAAAGCATCTACAGTGTACAAGTCTATCACTGACATCGTGGGACAAACGCATTTAATGCGCCACCTACGTGTCCTCTTGCTTTATCGGGGACGACAATGAAGCTCGCTCGTCCATCGCCACCTCGCCTTGCTTTGACGCGCATCCAAGCTGACGAGGCATGCAGCGCCACGCTGGCTGGCTGGCTGCTGCGCTGGTGCGGTGGCAAGGTCTTCACGAAGGTCTGCATGCCACCACATAGGTGCTTGACTGGTTGGCCTAGAGGTTTCTTGCTGCCACGTAGGTGCGTGCCTAGTTTGGCAGGCTGGTTGCCGTGTCAGAACGGCCGTGGGACAGCGAAACCTTGGTAGGTGCGGGCCTGGTTGTGGCCCCGTAGATGCTCCCGTCAAGGGTCTTGTCGGGGTCTTGTGGGCGTCCCCGGCAAGGATCTTGTCGGGGGTCTCGTGGCCTTCCCGGCAAGGATCTTGCTGGGGGTCTTTATCTGTCCTCGGCAAGGATCTTGCCGGGGGCCTGCGTCGTCTGGTTCCCATCTTGATTTGCAGGTCTTTGGTCTTCACAAAGATCTGCATGCCACCACGCAGGCGCCCCTGAGCCTTGGTCTTAATGTTTGTCGATGGTGTCAGGACTCTCAGGCTCAAGGGTGGCGGCCTTGCTGGTGTTGGGCAAATCGCCCCGGCAAGGCTCTTGCCGGGGCTGTGTAGGCCGCCCTAGCGAGGGTCTTGCCGGGGGAATCCACCTTGCCCCTTTGCTCTTCATGCTTCTGGCTTGAGTGCTGCCTCGACAGCCTTGTACCTTCCCTTCCTCTGCCCCACCAAGCCCAGCCGCAGGTGCGGCTACGACTGCCCATGCACAAGTAAAGGGGTACAGAAAGGCCCCTACTTTTGTACACCGATAGGAGCCCCCGGGCCTGGGCCACACATAAGCGCGAAGCGTTCTTGGGCCAGGCCTAGAACGGTGCGCGGGCACGTGTGGCAGAGTTTTTACCGTAGTAACTTCTTTGCCAGTTGTGCTTCCCCATGATCCGCATTGAGTGCGTGACGTGGGGGTTGTGCGTGGAGTGGCCGCAACTTGCTTGCGTCATCCTGCGGTGAATAGTAAAGAGGCAGCAGCGCCTTCCCCATAAAAAAGAGGATGCTGCAGGGGCGCTGCTCATTTATCCTCTGCGCTTTTTCCAATCTTGGAACCGCCATTCCATGTTTCCCACCACGCCCGCCTTTTTCGCCACGTATGCTGCATGCATGGTGCGGGGTAGGTGGCAGACGTGCAGGGTATGGGAAGGCGTGCCATGGCCGATACCCACGCGCCTTTGATTGGCGCGGGGAGGGCGATCGATGACCTCGCCCGTTACCAATGGCTTTAATGAGCCGGACTTGAAAGGGCTCTTCAGAGGTGTGGAGCTAGTCTCCAGCCTTCCTTGCTTGGCTATAAAAAGGGGACCAGGAGGAGGAGGAGAGGCATCCTCTCGTGTCTTCCCTTCTTCTCCATTCTCCATCCACTGCCATGCCGAGTGGGCACGGCTGCGGCCGTCCTTCTGCGGAGGCAACTAGGTCTTCTTCCTGCCAGAGAGCCGCGATGGTTAAGGAAGAGCTAGACGCTCAAGGCGGAGGCGCCGGACGGGGTCGGGGTCGGGGTCGGCGAGGTGGTCGAGGCAGAGGTTTGCGCGGAAGGGGGACACCCGCGACGCCACCGTCTCCGCCACCATCTCCTCCTGCTTCGTCGAGCAGCCATGTCGGAGACACAGCGTTGGAGTTCATCTTGCAGTTGCATGAGCCGTAGCGTAGCCGCCTTCGTCTTCCCGAGGCGTTCGCAAGGGTGCTGGAGATCGACCAGCCGCCGAGGTTGAGGCTCCATATGAAGGGGTGTTGCAATGGCGACATGTGGGAGAACACAAGGTTCCCCGTCCCTCATGTAATGCTTCTTCGTCAGGGCTGGAAAACCTTCGTACGCGCCCACTGCTTGATGAAGGGGCACGTTCTCCACTTCAAATTAGTGGAGAGCGACCTGCTCTCCGTCAAGGTCTTCGGGCGCTCGGGAATCAGGTTAGGGTGGTGCGTGGAGAGCTCGACCGACGACGAGAGCTCCTCCTCGAGCGACGGCGATGAGGAGGGAACCAGTGGGGAGGATGACGGGGGCGGGTCCGACTAGACATCGGACGCCCCGTCCCTAGGCGACGCCGGCAGCAGCACCATCTGCACCTGGCCTTCTCCCCGACAGAGTGATTTGCCGGGGGTAGTTCTTGGCGGCGGCTCCTCGAGCCAGCTCCTTGAACTTCTCGGGGCTGTTGCTCCCGGCGGCCGGTGCTAGAAGGCCAGAGAAGATGAAGAAGGCGGGTGGCGGGCCGTCAAGTTGGAGTACGATGGCATCTACACCTTCGTCTCGTATTGCCGGCCCGCTGCCTCATCTTTCAGCTTCTTCCCCGGCACCGTCATCACCATCCCTCTTCTGGGCGGCCGCCGGGATGTTCTCTTGGTGCCATCTGCTACTCGTATCTCGCCTAGGCACTCCTTTTGCCCTCCCTCTATCTTGATCTGCTTCATGAGGAGAGTGACAAGAAAGGGATTACGGGCACCTTATCTTTTTTTAGATTTTAAGCCTGCGGGCACTTGTCGAATTTAGACTTTGTAACCCCTCGTTCATGTTTACGTTCCGTATGAATTGTACTTGTTTAATCAACGTATTAATAAAAAGGGGGTTTGCCGGGTTTTTTTGTACGCGAGCGAGGCTCACACCAAGGAACGAGTCCTTGTTTTTCTTGAAGTAAACAACATTGCCCGGCAACAGGCCTTGCCGTCCTCCCACCTTATACCACGACCACGCTCAAGCCCTTGGTGGGGGTAGGGGCAAAGTAGGATTGGGCCCTTCGTCTGTTTCCCTTCCACCGCAACTACAACCAAATTCCGGCCTGAAAGGGATTTCGGGCATAGGAAGGAGGGAGCACGGTGGCATAGGGATGAACGAGGTTTCATACGTTCAAGTTTCATACGGAAGCACATAGAAGGGGAGAAAAACTTATCTGAATCTGCAGCCCCCGGCAACCTCGGCTTGTCGGGGTCGGGGGTGTCGGTCCGTCTTCTTTTCTCCAAACGGTTCTACAAAAGCGCCTGTGCAGCCTGCAAACCAAAAAGGACTGGAAGAGACAGAAAGACATGCACTCGACCTCTATTCTAGGGGTTAGTTGCCGCCAAGCACCATCAACCCTACCAGAGAGAGAAACTCAACCTAGCATGCATGATAATTTCTAGGGCGCCAGCGCTTCGTTTATTCATCTGTTGCTCAGGGTGTGCGCCTGGCTTTGTACAAAGGGTTACATGCCTTGCCGGCAAGGCTTGTACAAAAAGGTGGTTTGCCGGGGGGGGCGGCAACCGCACCTTACGGGTAAAACTTGCGAAGATGTTCGATGTTCCCGGAATTACTCACTGGGATACCATCTTCAGTCTCCAGGCGGCCTGCGCTGGGCCTGGTGACTCGTATTACCCGGTAAGGGCCTTCCCACTTTGGTGTCAACTTGTTGGAATTCTTGGCGGATCGGACTCGCCGAAGAACAAGGTCGCCTTCCTCAAGGCTTCGGGCATGAACCTTGCGGCTATGGAAGCGGCACAAGGCTTGCTGGTAGCGAGCGTCTCGCACAGCAGCCCGAAGACGATCTTCCTCAAGGAGCTTTGCATCATCTTGGCACAACTGCTCTTGCTCAAGCTCATCATAACCGAGCACTCGAGGTGACCCGTATATGAGTTCCGTGGGGAGAACTGCTTCTGCCCCGTATACCAGGGCAAAGGGCGTCTGGCCAGTGGCTCGATTTGGCGTCGTTCTGATCGACCAAAGAACCGTTGGCAACTCATCAATCCAGCACCTCCCGCACTTGTGTAGCCTGTCAAAAGTCCTGGTCTTGAGGCCTCGCAACACCTCTGCGTTTGCCCTCTCAGCCTGGCCTTTACTTCTAGGATGAGCAACAGAAGCAAAGCAAACCTTGTTGCCGAGGTCATGGATATACTGCATAAAGGTGCGGCTTGTGAACTGCGTGCCATTGTCGGTGATGACTCTATTCGGCACACCAAAACGGCAGACTAGTCCCTTGAAGAACTTGACGGTTGATTGTGTTGTCACCTTTCTCACCGGTTCCACTTCTGGCCACTTTGTGAACTTGTCGATTGCAACGTACAAGTACTCAAAGCCCCCGACAGCACGGGGGAAGGGCCCAGTATGTCGAGCCCCCAGGCGAAAAATGGCCTGGAGAGAGGGATTGTTTGAAGGGCTTGAGCTGGTTGATGAAGCTTCTTTGAATGGAACTGGCATGCTTCACACTTGGTTACTAGTGCAGTTGCATCCTGGAGAGCGGTGGGCCAGAAGAAACCTTGCCGGAATGCTTTGCCGGCAAGGGCTCTTGACCCTATGTGGGAGCCACACATGCCTCCATGTATCTCTACCAACAGCTCCAGGCCGTCCTTCTGAGGAATGCACTTTAATTTCATGCCATTCGGTCTCCTTCTGTATAGGGCATCATCCACAAACTGGTACATGCTGGACCGTCGGGCTACTTTTTATGCTTCTTCCTGTTCCTCAGGAAGTTCCCCCATTTTGGAGGAAACGGACGGTGCGCTGCACCCATGCCGGAGCCTGGGGCTCGACGGCAAGGACTAAAGGCTCATCTTCGGCCGTAGGGGCAGCTGTCTCTACGGTCAGGGCTTGGGCTCCTGCCGGAGGTTGCTGCTCCTCGGCAAGCTTGGGATACCAGGAAACTTCCTTGCCGGCGGCTCCTGGGAGCTCAGCGGGAATGTAATTGTCGGGGCTTGCCTTCCTTGGCTTGTTTTGTCCGGCTGATGGCTCAACAGATGGCTGAGTTAATTGAAGCACAAAGGTACCTCGTTCCATAGGCAACTTGAGGGCAGCATGTTTCGACAGGTCATCGGCAATGCTGTTCTCTGCTCGGGGAACATGCTCTACTTGTAGACCATTAAAACGCTCTTCCAACTTCCTCACCTCATCCACATAGGCCTCCATCAACGGGCTCTGGTAATCCTTATTAACTTGCTTGACGACGAGCTGCGAATCACCTCTGATGATGAGCTTCCTGATTCCGAGGTCTGCCGCGATCCTGAGACCGGCAAGCAATCCCTCGTACTCTGCCGTGTTGTTTGTTGATTTTTCCCGGGGAAAGTGCATCTAGACTATGTACATGATGCGCTCTCCAGTGGGTGCAACGAGTAGCACGCCGGCACCAGCACCTAGCAGTGAGAAAGCTCCATCAAAGTAGATAATCCAATCACGGCACGTCTCCTTGCCGAGAAGGGTGGTTTCTTGAATCTCTTCGTCGGGCGTTGTGGTCCATTCTGCTATGAACTCCGCCAAGGCTCAGCTCTTGATTGTTGAAGTACTTTCAAACCTGAGGCCAAAGCTCGACAGTTCCAACACCCACTCCACAATCCTCCCTGTCGCATTTGGGTTGTGCAGGATTCGTTGCAAAGGGAGGCGGGTGACGACGGTAATCTCATGTGCTTGGAAATAGTGACGCAGCTTTCTCGAGGCCATGAGGAGGCCGAAGAGTAGCTTCTACATACCAGAATATCTTGATCTAGCCCCTGCAAGAGGGAACTAACAAAATAAACTAGGTACTGCACCACCTTCTTCTTTTGTTCGACTTCGCCTACTTGCGTAGACTCTGTCTTGCCGGGATCGGGCCTTGCCGATGGTCCCACCTTGTCGGCATCAGGCCATGCCGGGGAATGCCCCGGCCCATCATCCGACGGCTCGGCCGCTGCCGCTGTTTCTTCCTCAAGTTCCCTCTGCGCCACTACCGCAGCATTGACCACTTGATTCGTTGCCACTAGATACAGCAGCAACGGCTCTTGTGGCTTAGGTGCGACTAGTGTTGGCGTGGAGGAGAGGTACCTCTTCAGATCTTGCAGCGCTGCCTCTGCCTTCGGAGTCCATTTCATTGGACCCGCCTTTGAAAAAGGGGAGGGCGCACTCAACAGACTTGGATATGAACCTACTTAGAGCAGCAATGCAGCCGGCGAGCCTACAGACATCCTTGACCCATCTTGGCGCCTCAATCTGCTCAATCGCTTTGATCTTGTCGGGGTTTGCTTCGATTCAGCATTGAGACACAAATAAACCAAGAAGCTTGCCGGACGGGATACCGAACACGCACTTCTCTGGATTGAGCTTGAGGTTGATCTTGCGCAGGTTTGCAAATGTTTCCTCTAGATCCTGCACGAGCGTGGCCTTGTCCTTGGTCTTGACCACTATATCATCCATATAAGCTTCCATATTTCTATGTAGCTGCGACTCAAAACCAATTTGGACTGCTCAGGCAAATGTTGAACCAGCGCTTTTCAACCCGAAAGGCATCCGTACAAAATAGTACGTACCACATGGGGTGATGAATGCGGTCTTTTCTTTGTCTTCCTTCATCATGAAGATCTGGTGGTATCCTGAGTAGGCGTAGAGGAATGACAGCAGGTCACACCCGGCAGTGGAGTCCACTATCTGGTCAATGCGTGGCAGAGGGAAAGGATCCTTTGGACAGGCTTTATTGATATCTTTATAGTCAATGCACAGCCTCCATTTTCCATTCGCCTTATGCACCACCACTAGATTGGCCGACCACGTAGGGTGGAGCACTCCTGTGACCAAGCCTGCCGCCTCCAACTTCCTGATCTCCTCGATGACGAATTCTTGTCGTTCCAAAGCTTGCTTCCTGACCTTCAGCTTGACGGGCCGCACATGTCCGATGCTTGTCCGATGCTTGTCACGCAAACACATCGACATTCGCCCGCAGGAAGGTGACGAGCGCGCTTTCCTATTTGCTGTCGAGGGTGGAGCTTATAGTAAAAGCCCCGCCCATGTCGTCCTCCTTGACGAGCACCTTCTTGGTCTCAGGTGGTGCTGCCTTGGATTTCTTGCTCTTGCCGGTGGAGCTCTATGGCACGCCCTCGACGGGAGCATAGCACTCCGAAGAGGCGCGCTTGCCGGAGTGGGTGCAGGAGGTCTTGCCGGAAGAGGTCTCACCGGAAGGGGCCTTGCTGGTTCTCTTCCCTCCCGGGGCTTCAGCGGCAGGAACAAGTGCCTTGGCGACAGTTGCTGCAACTGCCTCCCGGTAAAGTTGGTCGGCACAGATGAGCACGTCTTTCTTGTCGGAGGGGACGGTGATGATGCTCATTGGCTCGGGCATCTTCAACGTGTTGTAGGCGTATTGTGATGCCGCCATGAACTTGGCCAGCACTGGGCGGCCAAGGATCCCATTATAGGGCAGGGGGATCTTGGCGACATCAAAAACGATCTTCTCCTTCGTACAGTTCAGCTCGCCCCCAAATGTAACGGGCAACGTGATCTTTCCCTTTGGCTGACTCCTCCTTGGGTTGACCCCTTGAAACGTGCCCGTCTCCTCGAGATCTCCATCGGGGATTTGCAGCCTCTCGATCACGGCAGGTGACACCAAGTTCAGACCGGCCCCACCATCAACTAGCACTTTTGTCACTTTGAGGTTGCGTATCGTTGGTGAAACCAACAATAGCAAGCACCTGACCACAGTTGTGCGATCGGGATGATCCTCGGTGTCAAAAATGATAGGCATGCTGGACCACTTCAGTGGCCTCTAGGCATCGAACGATGGCTCCGTTGCAGTGGCTTCACGTGCCCACTGCTTCAGCTGGCAGTGAGAGGTGTGCAACAAGGCACCACCGTCGATGCACATGGCCTCCGTGGCCTTCTAGAACTCGTGCTCGGTGGACTCGTCGTCCTCATCATGGTCATCGTCTCCCTCTTTCTTATCACGGCACCGAGCGGGCCTCTCTTGTTGATTACCTTTGCCGCGGCGACCTCCTTGGCCGCCGCGCTTCTTGCCGAACGCCTTAGCACCATCCTGCCCCTTCTCCTTGTCCCACCTTTCATATTCAGCTTTCTGCTTCTCTGCAAGCAGCTCATACCTGTCGGCAGTTCTGGAGGTCGTGGCCCGTGGTGCGATGGATCTTGCAGTACTGCTTGTCGGAGCATCCTGGCTTGTCGGCGGCCGCCAAGGCCCGGCAGGCGGCGCACCCGGCAACTTCCTTGCCGGGGTCGTCAACCTTGGCCTTCTTAGCCGCGCCGGGGTTGCCGGATCCCTCAACGGCAAGCACGATCTTGCCCTTACGCTTCCTATTGCGGCGTCGACCCTTCTTTGCCGGGGCGACGGCGTCTTCGTCCGTGGAGTCGGTTTCCGCGCCGGCGTCTTCGCCGGGGTACTTCCTTCCTTCTTCAGCCCGAGCACATCTATCAGCCAGAACATAAAGCTCGGCTACATCCTTAACCATGTTCATCGCCAGCTCTTCACGCATCTTACGGTTGTGCACATTCTGATGGAATGCACTGATGACAGCGGCAGGGTGAACATCTGGGATGTTGTACTGCACACGGCTGAACCTCTGCATGTATTTGCGCAGGGTCTCGCCGTCCTTCTAGGGGATGACATGCAAATCACTTGCGTGGCCAGGAGCTTGGTGGCCTCCGGTAAAGGCGCCAACAAACTCATGGCTCAGATCCAACCAAGAAGATATGGAATCCACTGGCAGGTGCATCAACCATGACATGACGTTGGGCTTAAGCGCCAATGGAAAGTAGTTGGCAAGCACCTTGTCATCGCGAGCCCCGGCAGCTTGCATCGCGATAGTGTAGATGCTGAGGAACTCCGACGCGTGAGTCTTGCCATTGTACTTCTCTCCGACCTCAGGCTTGAACATGCGGTGGGTGGGCCATTGGAACTGCCGCAGCTCACGAGTAAAGGCTGGACAACCCACCTCGTAAGGTACGTCGCCGGAGCCCCCCGGCGCTGTGAGGTCCATAGTGGGTCCCGCACGCCGATCCGACTGATGGCACGCTTCCCACCGCCGCTCGATGGTGGTCCGAGCGTCCTCCCGAGCTCGCTCTCGAAGAACTTGATGTTGTTCGCAGCGGGCTCGCGGGTCGGACGACGCTGTGGAAACGTTGTCACAGGCGTCAGCCCGACGAGCCAGTGGCTGCTGTTGCTGGCATGGGGGAGGAGAGTGCACCATGGTCGCAGTAGCCGTGGTGCTCCCACCACTGGCGTGCGCCGGCTCGATGGAGCGCCGGCACGAGGGTCCCGCTGGTCGCGGTTCATCTTTATTGGCAAAGCTGATGAGGCTCCGAATGGTGGCTCTCCACTCATCGAGTTCTCCGCGGCAGGAGGAAAGTCGAGGAGCAGTTGCACGCATGCCAACGCTTTTGCTGGTGTGGGTGGCGGCGGAAGCTGTGTGGACCGTGACGCACTCCGACTTCTAACCATGTTAGAAGGAGCTCTATCACGGTATCGCGGTCGCGCGCCACTTCCGCCAGCGTCCAGGTGCGCACGCCGGCCCGGTGCGTACTGAGGGTGACGCAAAGGGCTCTTCCCACGGCGGCGCCTGGGAGCACCGATGTCGCGGCGTTGCTTGTCGCGCGTGGCCTGGGAAGGGCCACGGCGTGGGCGCCGGCTGGGGCGTCCGGGCGGCATGTGGCTCGTCGTCTTGGACCCGAACGACGCCGCTCGCCTAGCTCCGATTGCCAGAGTGTCGTGGATGCTCACGGGCCGTGCCTCCGGCACCATCCGTGGCCACCCCGTCGCCCGCCCGCGCTGGTGCGGACGGGCCGGCTCGGGACGACCCGATCGCTGTGACCCCCTTCTTCTTGGGGGCCATGGTGATGATGAAGTCGATGCGCTAACTTCTAAACCAGATTTTCACAGCTTGCGCCCCCTACTTGGCACGCCAAAGATGTCGGGGAAAACGACACCTATGGGATCACAGGGAATCCCTACTACGGCTGGCGGGGCGTGGAGCTGCACAAAGAGCAGGTCTAAAAGATCAGCACGAGGGGATTTTTACCCAGGTTCGGGCCGCAAACAATGCGTAATACCCTTGTCCTGCTTGTGTATATTTGGAGTTCTTGAGCTCTTGAACTAGCTGCGGTGCATGCCCAGTTCAAAAAGTCTGAATCCTTCCTCACTATGCCTCGGGCCTCCTTTTATATGTCAAAGGGGTCGCCACAGCGGCACACAGGAGGTGAAAAGCATCTACAGTGTACAAGTCTATCCCTGACATCGTGGGACAAACACATTTAATGCGCCACCTACGTGTCCTCTTGCTTTATCGGGGATGGCAATGAAGCTCGTCCCATCCGTCGCTGCCTCGCCTTGCATTGACGCACGTCCAAGCTGACGAGGCATGCAACGCCACGCTGGCTGGCTGGCTGCTGTGCTGGTGCGGTGGCAGGGTCTTCACGAAGGTCTGCATGCCACCACGCAGGTGCTTAACTGGTTGGCCTAGAGGTTGCTTGCTGCCACGTAGGTGCGTGCCTAGTTTGGTAGGCTGGTTGCCGTGTCGGAACGGCCGTGGGACAGCGAAACCTTGGTAGGTGCGGGCCTGGATGTGGCCCCGCAGATGCCCCCGGCACGAGTCTTGCCGGGGTCGGCAAGGGTCTTGTTGGGGTCTTGTGGGCATCCCCGGCAAGGATCTTGCCAGGGGTCTCGTGGCCATCCCAGCAAGGATCTTGCCGGGGGTCTTCGTCTGTCCTTGCCGGGGGCCTTCGTCTTCTGGTTCCCATCTAGATTTGCAGGTCTTTGGTCTTCACAAAGATCTGCATGCCACCACGCAGGTGCCCCTGAGCCTTGGTCTTGATGTTTGTCAATGGTGTCAGGACTCTCAGGCTCAAGGGTGGCGGCCTTGCTGGTGTTGGGCAAGTCGCCCCGGCAAGGCTCTTGCCGGGGCTGTGTAGGCCGCCCCAGCAAGGGTCTTGCCACGGGAATCCACCTTGCCCCTTTGCTCTTCATGCTTCTGGATTGAGTACTGCCTCGGCAGCCTTGTAGCTTCCCTTCCTTTGCCCCGCCAAGCCCGGCCGCAGGTGCGGCTACGACTGCCCGTGCACCAGTAAAGGGGTACAGAAAGGCCCCTACTTTTGCACACTGATAGCTGGCTGGCGTTGATGGTACCTCCACCATTAGCGCCACCCTTGATGACAAATAGGAAAGCATGCTTGTTGCCTTCCTGCGGGCGAATATCGATGTGTTTTGCTGGCAACCATCTAATATCCCTGCGTTCCCAGGGAGGTAATCGAGCACCACCTTGCTGTCTGCCCACATGCCCGACCCGTGAAGCAGAAGGTTGGAAAGCAAGCCTTGGAGAGGCAGCAGTTCATTGCCAAAGATATCAAGAAGCTTGAGGCAGCTGGTCTGGTCAAAGGAGCACTGCATCTGACATGGTTAGCAAACCCAATGGTCATGCGCAAGGCTAACAGGAAATGGAGGCTTTGCATAGTTTTCACAGATCTCAACAAGGCTTGCCCGAAGGACCCATTTCCCTTGCCATGCATCAACGAGATTGTGGACTGCACTTCAGGTTGTGATTTGCTCTCCTTTTTGGCTGCATACTCTAGGTATCATCAGATCTTCATGTCCAAGGAAGACGAAGAGAAGACCTCGTTCATCACCCCATGTGCTACGTACTTCTTTGTGTGCATGCCTTTCGGGTTAAAGAGTGTCGGGTCCACTTTTGCAAGAGCAGTCCCGATTGGTTTTGAACCACAGTTGCACAAAAACATTGAGGATTATATATGATATTGTGGTCAAGACCAAGGACAGATCAACCCTGGTCCGGGATTTGGAGGAGACATTTGCTAATCTGCGCAAGGCCAACATGAAGCTAAATCCAGAGAAGTCTATGTTTGGCGTTCCCTCCAGCAAGCCACTTGGGTTCTTTGTATCCCATCGAGGGATTGAAGCCAACCCGGACAAGATCAATGCTATCGAGCAGATACAGGCACCTAGGACAGTCAAGGATGTGACGCGTCTGACAGGGTGCGTTGTTGCATTTAGCAGGTTTATCTCCAAGTCTGCCGAGCGCGCCCTGCCATTCTTCAAGATTTTGAAGAAGGCAGGGCCCAAGTGGACCCCAGAAGCAGACGCAGCTTTACAAGAGTTGAAGGCCTACTTGTCCCTTGTTCCTACTTTGGTTGCCCCTAAACCCCAAGAGCCGTTGCTTCTGTACTTGGCGGCAACTAATCAAGTGGTTAGTGCAGCCCTAGTGGTGCAGCGGGAAGTAGAGGAAACAAAGTGTGAACAAAGCCCGACAAGACCAAATGAAGATCAGGACGGAGAAGAGCACGATAGCAGGAACAACCCAAGGACGTGGCAAGGAAGAAAGTGGTGCAGCACTCAGTGTACATTGTCAGTTCCCTGTTGCAGGGGGCTAGATCGAGGTACTCTGGTGTGCAAAAGTTGATTTTTGGCCTCATCATAGCTTCAAGGAAACTGCGCCACTACTTCTAAGCCCATGAGATCACGGTTGTCACCCGCTTCCCGTTGCAAAGGATACTCCGAAACCCTGAGGCTACCGACAAAATAGTGGAGTGGGCTTTGGAGTTATCCAGCTTTGGCCTAAAGTTTAAGAGCACATCAACTATTCAGAGGAGGGCATTGGCAGACTTTATTGCAGAATGGACGGCAACCCCTGATGAAGAAGTGTAGGAAACAGTTATCCCCAGCAAGGAAGCACCCCAAGAATGGATTATGTATTTCGATGGTGCCTTCTCCCTGCAAGGTGAAGGGGCTAGCGTGCTTCTCGTTGCTCCCACAGGGCAGTACTTGAAGTACGTCGTACAGATGCACTTTCCCCGGGAGGAGGCAACCAACAATACAGTAGAGTATGAAGGGATCCTTGCCGGTCTTAGGATTGCAACAGAATTTGGAATCAAGAATCTGATCATTTGAGGAGATTCACAGCTTGTGGTGAGACAAGTCAACAAGGATTACCAAAGTCCATTGATGGAGGCATACGTTGAGGAAGTAAGAAGATTGGAGGAGCACTTTAACGGATTACAAACAGAGAACGTACCCCATGCGGAAAATAACATAGTTGATCATCTGTCAAAGTGTGCGGTGCAAAAAATTCCTGTGGAATCAGAAACTTTTGTTCTCCACCTTACTCAGCCTTCCGTATCCCCGGCAACAATGGCGAGAAAGAGGAGGAAGTTGGACTCTGGTAAGCCTCTCCCGGTAGAGCCTCCCGGGGCTCCTGCTAGGGACCCTGCCGGAAGCAACTCCCCATCCATTGCTGGGCTGCGCTCTCCTGCTGGGCCACTGGCCCCCGCGGTCGATAAATGCGCTCCCGGAGATGAGGAGGTGCCGCTAGTCCTTGTTGCCGAGCCCAGGCTCCAACTTGGGCAAGGCACATAGTCCATTTCCTCCAAACTGGAGAACTTCCCGATGGGCAAGAGGAAGTTGAAAGAGTAGCCCGAAGGGCCAGTATGTATCAGTTTGTCGATGACACTCTGTACAGAAGAAGGCCCAACGATGTGAAATTGAAGTGCATCTGCCGGGAAGATGGAAAGGAACTGCTGGCGGAAATACACAAAGGCATGTGCGGCTCCCATAGCGGATCAAGGGCATTAGTTGGGAAAGCATTCCGGCAAGGATTCTATTGGCCCACAGCCTTCCAAGATGCGGTCGAGCTAGTCACCAAGTGTGAAGCCTGCCAGTTCCATTCCAAGAACATCCATCTACCTGCACAAGCTCTTTAGACAATCCCTTTGTCATGGCCGTTTTCGGTCTGGGGGATCGATATCCTCGGCCCTTTCTCCCGAGCTGCCGAGGGCTTTGAATTCTTATTTGTTGCCATCGACAAGTTTACAAAGTGGACGGAAGTAGATGCTATGAGAAAGGTGACTGCTCAGTCAGCTATCAAGTTCTTCAAAGGATTGGTGTGCCCCTTCGGGGTCTCTGCCCGGATCATCACCAACAACGGGACCCAGTTCACGAGCCGCGCCTTCATGCAATATGTTCATGCCCTCGGAAGCAAGATCTCATTTTCCACTGTTGCCCATCCCAGAAGCAATGAACAAGATGAGAGGGCGAACGCCGAAGTGTTGCGAGGACTCAAGACAAGAACTTTTGATACGCTGCAGAAGTGCGGCAGGCGATGGATCGATGAGCTGCCGGTAGTCCTCTGGTCCCTCAGAACGACACCAAATCGAGCTACCAGGCAGAGTCCCTTCTCCCTAGTCTATGGCGCAGAAGAAGTTATCTCCATGGAACTCATTTATGGGTCACCTCGAGTGCTTGCCTACGATGAAGTAGCACAGGATCAGCACCGGCGTGACGACATTGTGCTTCTCGAGGAGAACCGTCTCTGGGCTGCTATGCGTGCTACACGCTATCAGCAAGCCCTGCATCGCTATCACATCCGCAGGGTTCATTCCCGGTGTTTTGAGGAAGGCGACCTTGTCCTTAGGTGCGTTCAGTCTGCCAAATGTACAAACAAGTTGATGCCGAAGTGGGAAGGCCCTTACCGGATAGTTCGAGTCACCAGACCTGGTGCAGTCCGTCTGGAGACAGGAGATGGCATTCAATTGCAAAACTCATGGAATATTGAGAATCTCCGCAAGTTCTACCCGGCAGCCACCCTTTTGTACACACTACAAAAATAGACACATCCGTGACATTTTGGGCCGAACGAATTTTTTTTCTGTCATACATATGACACTTCTATGACGATAATTGTGACAAAACCCGGTATCATCATAGATGTGGTGGGCTCCTACTTCTATGACAAAAAATCATGACAGAAAATGGGCTTTTCGTCCTGGGCGGGCCGGAGACGCAGCTGCATGACATTCTTTGGGCCGTCCATGACGGAAAAAACCGTGGTAGAAGCGAGGGCGAGGAAAATTTCGGGGAGTTCCCGGTTACAGTGGGAGGTCGGGGGCCGAGCGATGCGTGTTTCTCTCGTACACGTACGCGCGTGTGTGCGAGGCGTTGGCTCTAACTGAACCCGAGCGATTGCACTGCAGGCTATGCGTTACTAAACTCGAGCGATCGATCGATGGCTGTTAACTGATCCCGATCGAGCGATTCCTTCGCTACTGCTGCTAACTGAAGCTGGTCGATTGGATGAACAGTGAGCGTTGCGGGGGGAGGGGGTTGGATGAGCAGTGAGCGGTGGCGTTGCCTCTGGATGAACAGGACCCCGTGGTGTGGAGGGCTGGATGAACAGTGGACGGTGGAGGGGTGCTCGTGGAGGGGTGGTTGAACAGGACCCCGTGGTGTGGAGGGTTGGATGAACAGTAGACGGTGGAGGGGTGGTTGAACAGTAGCCGGTGGAGTAGCGCGCGGTGGAGGCTGGATGAACAGGAGCCCGTGGAGGCTGGAGGAGGTCGACAGTAGCCCATGGAGGCTGGAGGAGGTCGAAAGTGGAGATGAACAGTATCCCGTGGAGTCCCGTTTTGCGGTACGCCATACCCCTCCCGATGAACAGGACCCCCGTTTCGACCGTAGGAGGTCCGTTTCATCCATTTTGCGGTACGCCACACCCCTCCCGATGAACAGGACCCCCGTTTCGACCGTAGGAGGTCCGTTTCGTCCGTTTTGCGGTATGCCACACCCCTCCCAATC